>NC_041401.2:26655289-26740289 GCF_900747795.2 Erpetoichthys calabaricus
CTCTGTGAGATCAAAGAAGAAAGAACACAATCAGAGATGCACAATCATATATTTTGTCAAAACAGAAATGCCAAAATTGTCAAAAGTCAGAAAAAAAATATTTAGGTATTTTAAAGACAGAAAATTCAAAGTGATGTGTCATGATTGAAACTATGCGCTGGCTCGTTCTATTTTTTGAAAGAAAAAGTTGCACTGAAGGTTCCCTAAACTCTGTGCTGATGCTGTGCACTTTTTCTTCTATCAAAAAGATAGAAACATCTTGTAAATAGTAATAAATATTTCAGTCGATCTCTACATTTGGGGACAAGCAGATGATAACTCGTTATTTATGTTGTATATGTTTAATAAAATTAACATTTTGAGAACCTGTATTATTTACTTTTCTATCAATAGCTATGTCCTACAGAGTCTGTGAGTCACTGTAAATAATGCTTTGGCGAAATTCACTGATCAACATTACTGAGGAAGTGAGACCAACTAAATCTCTCTCTGTCTCTGTCTTTCCGATAGAGTAGGTTTCACTCCTTTTGCCCAAAGAAATCTCATTACAGTGCTATATTCAAAGTTAGTGCAGTCCCAGAGAGGAGCATCAATGTTAGTTTGACAATGGTATAGTCTTCAACTGGACTAATAGCAGAGCGCTGCGCTTGTTTAAATTATCCATAAACCATCATGAATGTGTTGTATTGTGTCAGATTCTATCAGTTGTAGTTACCACGTAATTTTCAAATTGTCTATACTTCAATTACTTGTGTGTTTATATAATGTGTGTGTGTTAGTGATGCAATCAGAAGAACACCATCCCCCTAAACTTTAAAAATGAATCAAAACGATTCACTTAAATGGGTAGTTCAAAAGAATCAGAATCATCACCAGTATTCCAGTTTTCATACCTATGAATGTTAAGTTAATTAGTGTCAATAAACTTTCTTGGTATGCATAGTGTGATGGCCATGATCTTTGTTCATGGTTGGTTTCTGTCTTATAGTAATTGTTACCAGGATAGGGCACTACCTTTTGGTGATTGTGAACTTGGTAAGTGGGTTAGAAAATGATAAATAGATGGATATTTTAGCTGGTACTGTGTTTTCTACTTCTTTTTGATGGGATAAAATGATTTTGCTATCAAAAAGTCTCTGGTTTACATGTTGTGTGGAAAAAGCACATAGAGATCCAAACCGTAGATTGTGGAAATCCATCTCTTTTTCAGTTTTGTGGCAGAAAATAAATTATACTGTTTGCTTTGGCTTTTTTTTTCTTTTGGGTAGATGTTCAGTTCACAGCTAAAAAAATTACTACTGGGGGGAGAGTTATTTTCCAACTGTGCCCAGGTATAGCTTGGTACAATGTTATGACATGCCTAATATTCCATGTATAATTTCCTTTTTGTTGTGCATCTGTCTCTGCTGTAGTAACTGGTTTAACAGCTTAGAGAGCTATCGGTTTACCCGTACTTTCCCAAATAGCTGTCATGTAGCAGGCTGATCAAGTACCATCTTGTAAAGCTGCAGAGTGTGAGGCTGCACTGTAGTGTTATGGAAACAGCTGATTGCTGCTGAAGTTAATTTCTTCATACACACACATTCCTTTTGTTTCAGATTCAACTTTGTAGTGAGCTGAACAATATTGGGAGATATTCTGTTTACTAACTCATACAACACCTGTTTATCTACAGTTAGTCTGAACTAGTGCCTTGTTGATTTGAATAGTGTATTTTCTATGCTATAAAATAAATCTTAATTACTCTTGAATTAAGCAATTATTCAATGGTAATCCCCATTAGACAGTCATTAAAGAATCCTGGTTTGTAATCGTCTCTGTATTCTGAGTTACAGCCTTTTTTGTTGTTCAACTGGCCAAATGCAATCTTGATATAAAATTACTCTGATAAAGATGCAGTTAATCATAAAGCCATAAGTGAAATTTCAGCTGTAATTCTGACAGGCATGTTGTCGCACATTTTAAATGTTAATTTGTTACAATACAGTATTCAGTTTGCTGTATACTTGCTTTAAGTGCTGCAGTAGCGGAATGTTGTTAAGCTTGCAAGGATGTGATGGTGTGCTATGTGCCTTTGTTTTCTCTGGAGTGTATAAGGTATCATTTATATATTCTAGCTTAATTTTAGATTGCACAGTTGTCTCTTCCCTCCTGTACAAGGAAGAGACCTCTCACTTTTTTAATGTGTGTGTGTGTGTGTGTATATATATATGTACTCTATGTGTAAATAGGTCTTAACTGCTTTAATAATATTTACACTAGACTGCAGTTCACATTTCTTTCTCTTTTTCTTTATTCTATTTTTCACAGTTTGAAATGAGAATGTTGGCAATGTTTGCTCTAAAGACCAGCGTGGTGTGTGAAAATATTTTAGTCAGGAAAATTTTTTGGTTACATTAACCTGCAAGTGCCACTTTACTAATATGACCAATTACCAATTCACATATAAAATAAGAAAAATGATGCAATACAAGACTCACTTTCTTGACTTGCCTTTTTGTGGGCTACTAAAACATCTTCACTGAAGCATCATAAAACATGTGTGTGCAGACGCACATCTGACTACTGCAGCCTAATGGAATGCAGTGTTCACACAAAGGGCATTTCCAAGTAAAAACAATCTCATAGAGTACAGTACACCCCCAAAATATGTGGGGGTTGCGTCCCTAGAGCACCCGCGAATTGTGAAAACCGTGAGTTTTGGATGTGGCTAAAAAAGTGCCTACTTTAATTGTTTAAACCCTATATATGCCCCCAAAACACTTTAATTTCAAACTCAGCTTAATACATTACCTAAAAAAAAAAGAATGTAAAGGTAAACCAGCATACTGTACAGTACTGTACTGATATGTCACCCGCAGTGCTAGAATGTAAAATACCGATGTTACCGCTATATGTACTGTAATTCATGCAAACGCGTTTTCATTGCCAGAAGCTTAAGAAGGTGCAGGGTGTTTCGGCGGCATCTTGGGGCTTTAACTCTTAAACTGCCATATACTTGGGGATTAATGCATCCCTGGACGCCAAATACATTTTTGCTGCACTTTAAGTAAACGTCACAATTCACAAAGAAAAAGTGAAATTTTAATGGAACACATTTTTTTCATGCAAAGAGTATCACAATTACTGCAACACTGATCATTTTACACACTGCTAATGAACTGTAAAAACTATTTAAAAAAAAAAAAAAAACTACTGGAACAATATGTACAAGGTGCAACTGACGCAATGGATCACAGAGCCAACTGCGCTTGAAATGGCTGCACTCAAGCACACAGAGGTAAGCGCTGATGCTGGCAGGCTAGTCTAGTGCAGTGGCTCAATCCCAGGGACAGTGAGGCTGCAGTGCTTCAGCGTATTACGCTTGGCTCAGGAACTTTATTCAAACACTTCAAACAAACATGTCTCT
Organism: Erpetoichthys calabaricus; assembly: GCF_900747795.2. NCBI lineage: Eukaryota > Metazoa > Chordata > Cladistia > Polypteriformes > Polypteridae > Erpetoichthys > Erpetoichthys calabaricus. The sequence goes on from NC_041401.2 coordinate 26,658,699, forward strand.
TTCAGAAGTAAAACAAGCTCATTATGCAGTTAGTTCTCGATTAAAAGAATAGACAAACATGATAGGAGAGCACAACGGGAGTGAGACCCGCAACAGGAGCAGAGGATGTCTGGGGGAGGTGAGAGAAACCAAGCAATCAGCCAAAAAAAGACAGGTGCTGTTCAGGCTTTTAAGTATGTGTAGCATGAAAAGCATATCATGTGACGGAGCAGCCGCAACTAAGCCCAGCAAGTAAGGGAGCAATGTGAAAGTATTCTATCAGCATTTTTTAAGAGGGGTTTTTTGAGGAGCGTCCGTGTCTTTCAGGGGTGCGTTCAGCCCCATGCTCACAAGGGGCGGACAGTGGTCATGAGCTGGCTGCTCAACGAATGTACGGCACTGACTGATCAGCTCCTGTGTGCTCGCAAATGGCACTGGGAAACGACTATAGCTGGTTGTGGAGGTTTAAGGGTTAAGAGGAACAAAAAGGAAAACACAAGAACACTCTGCTGGAGATGCATCACAGTCAATCAGCAGCAAGGAGAAATAAATAATGCTGTAGCAGTCCAGTGCCGCTAAGATTCACACCGTCGAGAAGACGGCGATTTATTTATTTTTATGGTGGAGATTCCAGGGATGCACCCAGCCTTGGCCCGACCCGCAAACACTCACAAACGGAGACAAAAACAAAGCAAACCGGTAATCAAACAGCAAATAAAGAATGTAACAAAAACAAATGAAATAAATGAAAACGATACCACCCCTGTTCCCCTTACAGCTATTACTCATTAAATACAACAAAGCACAGAGTAAATCATGAAAAACGGTAACGGATGAAATGTAACGATGAAAATAGATAGTCCAGAGATCTGCACGTTGAATGTAAATGTAAAGATAGTCCTACCGCTAATTCCTGAAATGGTGAAGACTGGTGAACGGGTTCAGGAGTGCTCCTTTCTTTGCAGGATGACCATAAATCCACTTACAGTCCTCATGTACACAGAAAGACAGCAAACAATCCAGACACATGAAACGATCCAGGACAAAATGAATAAGTACAGGTAACCCAACAGAAGGCAGACAGACAGGAACTTGTAACACAAATTACAAACTTTTTTTTTTTTGTTGCTTTTGGTCACCGGCCCCCTTTTTAAAAGCCGCGCTGACATGCTTTGACCCCAACAGCCCCAGCACCCTCAGCAGAAGACCAATCAGAGCCACTGCAGGGACTGCTGGGAGTTGCAGTTTCAAATTCTATTGGCTACTTTCACCATCCCAAGCCGCATTTTCCTCAACAGTTGCTTCCTGGTCTCTCTACAGTGCAGTATTGCCATGATAAAAGCCATAAAAATTGCGGAGGATATTTGCAGTTTCCGCTAACAATTATTAGATAGGTTCTAAGGAAAAATCCACAAATGACTGAGGCCGCGAACTCTGAACCGCAACTTCGCAGGGGTCTACTGTACAATATCATAAAAAGATCATCAGTCCCAAGTGGTGCCAACCTCCCCATCTCAGTCACACCCTAAAATCAGAGAGATCAAATCCATAAGTAAAGATTGGTCCATAGATTGATGGAAAATTAGACCGTTGTATCTGTATCTAAGAGTGGCTCCTACCACATCCACACGTCTGCAACTATAATGGTGTTGCCACTGGTTACATAGCTTTTTCTAACTAGGACGGCTAACCTGGTTCACTTATGAACAATTTTAAGCTACAGAAAATCCAGAACCAGCAGATAAGTCTAATGACAATTAACCACACTTCTTCGTAGTTGTACTAATCCTGATTTTCCAGATAATCTTCACTGCTTGTGTAAGGACTGATGAGATTTTCCAATAGGACTACACACTATACAGGTGTTATAATATTCCAGTTCAGAACACTTTTTTTCTCCCAAAGGCAGAATGTTCTTGAATATTTATTAGAGAATGCATGGAGAGACCTTTTCCTGCTGTAAGAATTTCTGGTGCACGCAAGGTACTAACTACACCAGAGCCTCAGTTCCATGAGTATAATTAAAATAGTGGAAGATCAGTAATTCTTAATATTACAATAAGAATATAGTCAGTCATTCATTTTCTAACCTGCCTTGTCCTAAACAGGATCGAAGTGGTGTGCTGGTGCCTGTCCCAGCTAGCATACAGCCAAGGAGTTGCGCAAACCCTGGACAGGGTGCCAGTCCATCACAGGGCACATTCACACACCCATCACACACTAGGGCTAGTTTAGGATTGCCAGTTCACCTAACCTGCATGTCTTTGGACTGTGGGAAGAAACCGGAGCACCCAAAGGAAACCCAAGCTGACCCTGGGAGGACCCGGGACATGAACCCTGGTGAATAATGTGATGATGTATGTCTGTTTAATATTGGTGTATCCTTTAACACTGTGCACCGCTGTACTTTATTTTATTGTATTTTAAATACATTTGTAAGTGTGCACTTTTTAGAACTTGTTTTATACAATATGCATTCCCGGAAGAGCTAGAAGAAGTGGCTGGGGAGAGGGAAGTCTGGGCGTCTCTGCTCAAGGTGCTGCCTCCGCGACCCGACCTCGGATAAGTGGAAGAGGATGGATGGATGGATGCATTTTCATTTGATTTTCTCCTCTTGAGTGATGAAAGGAGAATCTTGTACATGTTATGGTTTAATTGATTTGGATGGTGGAAAGCATTTGGATTTACTTCAGTTTTGTTAAAACAGTATACATATTTTTTATTGCAATTGAAATTTTTTTTTAATACAAGGTACAGTATGTGATTAAAAGTTCACACATAGAAAACTGGAATTTAACCTTTTCAGTATATGGTAAATTCATAATCATACTGGATCTAAATGATCCAGACGAAAGTGTCCTTAAGGTATTAGATTAGGTAATGCTGGGCTGGGGAGAAAAAAAAAAAAAAAACCCTCAGTGCCATTTTTTGTTTTGTTTCGGTCATTTGAATAAAAAGAAAATTTGAAGATAGTTGTGGGCAAATATTTGTTTTAAAAAATAAACTCTGAAGTTTATCATATTAGCTCCTATAAAATCAAGCTTTATGTTTTGTCCACTGTTAGTTAACTGCACTTTGCATTCCTTACACTTTTTCAACCATGTGCAGAAGCTAGTTAGTTCCACTCCAGACTAGTACTCCGAATAAAATATTTTTTCCATAGTTAATGCAGTGTTGTGTTAAGAGTTGAAGTTGTATTGTAAGTGACTTAAAATATTGTCGACTTCAGGTATTGTTTTGCAGTTGCAAAAAACTAAAATGTAAACCCTACCCAACAGTTAAAATTGTATCCACCTTCTATTAAGTGTACTTAACAATTAAACACAACCGAAACATTTGAATCTCTCCCAAAATCATCTTAACCATGATAGTTATTGTTACATTAATTTCTGATTGGTAAGGCTCTAGACCTCGCCTCGTGTAGAAAATGAAGTTTGTCGGCCTTAATGTCTCATGTACCATCCATAATTGTACATAAATGATGGTTCATAAAATGTAAACGTGTGTATTTGTAGGTATCATTAAGAGTGTTTATACAAATAGATATTAAATTATCACTTGGATAAAAATACAAGAACTGCTATCAAAGTACATTTGCAACTTTACCATCAAATAAGTTGGTTATCAGTAACGGGGCAAAAAGGTTACTCAAGTAAATAAAGGAAATGAAGTATAATACCAAACCTTAAAAAAAACAAAAAAAAAACATGGTGGTGTCACAAAACTTTTCTTTTCTTTTTTTTTTAGATTAATTTGGATAAACATAATAGACTTGCATACATATTCTCAAGAAGTAAATCTGTACAAACGCACATTTTCAGCCTTTTAGGGCTTTTTCCCCTGTGGTTGAACCTGTGCTGTTTTGGTGTTAGTTGTAAACTGCTTTTTGTAAAACTTCTAAATGCTGCTTCAGTTAAAAAAAAAAAAAAAAAACGCGTCTGGAAGATTTTTTTTTTCTTTCATGTTGTATGCATTTACATTTAGAACTGCAGAACTTGTCATTTTATGTGTACTAGGATATCCTTTAGACTGCATTGTCCAGTCCCTGAAATCTAAATATGTAGGTTACCATGTATGGTACATCAGCCATTCCAGTTCACTAGTTTTACCATGTAGCTGTACTTTTCATAAGTGGCTAAATACTGGAAAAACATTTGAGCATAGGAAGATAATATGACATTTGAATTAGGACTCTGCATATTTTACAGTTTATGTAGTGCCTTTCATGATGAAGTGTGTGTAGATACATATTGTATACACAGGTATTATCAATTACTATTTTATTTTACTTAAAAAATCATATTAAAGCTCCTGTTTCAGGTTGTCTTCCAAAAATGTCATTTGTATTGTACTGGCTCCATCTAGTGGTGGAATTAAAAAAGACAACGGAATTGTGTTAAATGTTTTAAAGATTTAACGGCTTAATAAATAAATTATTTACTGCCATATTTGACATCACAGATGTTGCAATTTATTAAAATTTTCTGGCAACTAAAGGAAGCTGCTTGAATCAGGCCAGGCCTGGGGAGAGGAGTTGAGCAATGTTGACTTGCATTTCATTTGCCCATTTTCAGCACAACCCTAATTTGTCACCAGATCACAAGTAGAACAGTTCAGCTGCTTCAACACACAAAAAAAGGATTGTGTGTCAGCACATTGTATCTGTTGGAATAAACCTACTTTTGAACACTTTGTAGCTATATAATAAGAATGTGTCCCAGTTGACTTAAATACACTTTGATTATTTTATTCTTTCAATTGATTAAATTCCCCTTTTCCATTACAGGTATTTAACTTTGTGAGACATTAGCATGAGACTAGTTTCTGCATTTCCTGTTATGCTTGTATGAAGAAAACACTTTATGCTTCTCCTAACTCTCTTTTGCATCATTATCTTACTGTCAAGGGTGTGAATTATCAATGTTGCAGAAGCATTAAGAGGGTTTTCAGATACCACATTCCAAACACTGATAAAGGAGGTTGTAAGCTTTACTACTGTCTGAGAAATACATAGGTGTGCTGTACTGTGAGAAGGCATTGGGAAGCTGTGGGTAGCCTGACTGAATAATCAGCTCATTTGACCATTTAAATTTGTGAAAATGTCTCGTCATTATAGGTAAAGAGGAAAGTTCTTTAATATCTCTAATCTTCAATACATCATTGTGCGAAAACATTCAGGTTCATTTGGTTAGACCCCTTAACACTCTCTTGCAACTTTCCATTTTAGTCTGTCTTGTCACAGGGTGTTCATTGAAAAATGTGTCTGTCACATTCAAAGGCATCCTTGTCAAAAATAAAGTTGATGAATTTGCATTGTCCCAAATTCAAAAAGCAACTCAAAGTTTCAAATCTTTTTGTGTGAATAATCGAAAACAGCAGCCCAGTCAATATTTTCATAATCACTGCAAGCTGTAGAAGTATATTTGTTCAAATATCAACAAATGTGTATTAAATCAAAAACTCTACAGTGATTTCCTCATTTTATCAATCACACCTTCTTTTGTTTATCATTCACTTCTGTGTATTCCCCCCCCCCCCCCCCCCCCATCATCAAATGTTTGGTAGCATTTACTAATCCAGGTAGGCACATGTAATTGTGCAGTTTACATTATAGTACAGAATATGAGTATTGTTTTTACCTTTAGTATTTGTTAAATTATAGTTTCAGAGATGGTGAGCATTTAATGACAAATAAGGCAGTTTTAAATATCTGATGTCAAAACACATTTATGTGAATTTGCACCATGCATTTTACAATTAAAATATTTCAGATAATTGTATGATACAACCAGTTCTTTAAATCTATGAAAAAGTTAAGATTGCTAACTTAAGTCAATCTGCTAATTACGAAATCAAGATAGTTTGGTTGTCTATATTTTGATTAGAATTAGGGCTGCAACTAATGATTATTTTGGTAGTCGACTAATCTTTCCATTTTTTTTTTCGATTAGTCACGATTATTTCATGCCTGACTATTTTGAAGCCTGTGATTTGTGGTTGCACATGCCTCATCTGCGCACATCTGTCCACCTGTGAATGTCACTCTGATGTCTAACCAGTGAAACATATGAATTTGAAAATAATCAGATGTTTTTATATTAGTGTGACCGTCACAATAAAAAAGAAATACATTAAACAATACAAACTAGAGTGCACATAGTCTTTAAACAAAAAAAGTGCATTTAACTTAACCAAAAAATACATCGTTGAACGTTTTTCATATTTTAGTAATAAATGACAATGTAGACATAAATTATATAATGTGTAAAGTCTGAAGTGCAAAGATCAAATAAACACTTTCACAAAAGTTTCAAGGATGATACAATAGCTTCTGTGGCGCAGTGGTAGGAATTGCTGACTGATAATCAAGAGTCCCCCAGTTCGATCCTGACTGCCTCGTATATTTGCTGTTTTGAGTAGTGAGTTGCTCTTATTGTTAATATTATACAATAAACACATTTGATTTGCGTCTGTAACAGCCACTGTAAAGGTATAGTACTTGTAAAAAAGTTACCTTTTTTTTCACTTGTATTCTCTCAGTCACAATCATGCTACATACTACCGCCCCCCCCACCCAGGGATCTGATGCAGTTACTTTTTATCTGACACTGGGAATAACTGTAGATGTGAATGGTGTTTTGAGACAATCGAACTGGAGATTCTCTGATCTGGATGGATAAAAGCTGACACACAAACACTGGCGAATCTGCCTTATTCGTATCTCATTGTCACTTGATTTTTTTTTTATTCAATTTTATTGAGTGTACCTGCTTATGCTGAATTAGTATGCACCTTATGGCCCTGTGATGTCAAAAGCCACACTGACAAAAAAACTGACATAGGTATATATGATATTTGGAATTATTCATCTTATGACCTTATAGTACATTTCGGAAAACGTTGTGGCACAGATGCAACATTATTTATATCCTTCATATTCATTCGTGTACCTTCTTGCGGTTGTAATCAGTGACCGCGTACCACCCCCCCCCCCCCGAACCCCCCCGATCTTGCCCAGTCTGCACAGGACTCCAGGACATGCAGAGGAAAGAATGTTCCTCTGCAAGGTGAGCCATGAATGCTCTTCTTTTCTCAGTGGACCCTGTACATGCCTAGCACAGCACATGTGCTTTGATCGCCGCCAGGTCAAGCTTGTTATGGCACAAGCAACCGGCCACCTGCGTGCTCGTGCGCTGCACCGGGGGAAAAAAAAGATTGACAAATATGTGACATTTTGAAGAAATCATTGTATGACCTGAATAGTGCCAAACAGAAAACATCATCGCACTAATGCAATATTATTTGAAAACGAACAGATTGGGTGTAAATTTGTTACTTGTAAAAGTTGGCTTTTTTCACTTTTATTTTCTCAGTCTTGTTCACGCTCTCCCCCCCCCCCCCCCCACCCCCCTCCTGATCTGACCCTAACTAACTAACAGTGCCAGCATAAATTGTCAAGAGACGGCGGCATCACAGATCCAGGATGCTTGTGTTTCAGATGCTCATGCACGGCGGTGGTACTGCCATGAAAAGAAAGCTTCGCTTTGCATAATCTGCATTCAGCTTTTTTTTCTTTTTCGGTGAAATGCTCCCACACTTTAGAAGGTTTCTGTCTCAATTTTTTTTCCATCTCCTTCCCCCTCCTCTATCCAACTCACCATTGCAACCACGTTTATTTTCCTCTACATTCTTCTTCTCCTCAGATGTTCTTTCTTCGTTGGTAGGACTGTGTGTAGTCTTGACAAACAATAGACGTTCATGTAGTGCATTGCAGTTAGAAAAACCAATGTGGTTCTTTGTGACTGGAGCCTCTTTTGAAGGTTATGTTTATGACACATCGACAATAAAAAATCTGTGTTGACGTCGTCGATTTACGTCGACCAATCATTGCAGCCCTAATTAGAATTAGCTTTCATCAGTAGCTTTCTTCAGTAAATCCTATTTTCTGATCTAACTTTTTCCAGGTGTTTGTCTTTGGAACCCATCCTGGCAGGAACGGTGCCAGTAAGGAGCCAAACCATGAAAAGGCAAATAATTCTACCATGTAATAAAACTTTGGATTATGAGCAATGTTGACTTTAGCTTATTTAGGCATTTTGATATACAGTATTTATATGTAGTCATCACATGTTTCTTGTAATACCGTATATTGTCTGAGTTTCCTTCCTTTAGTAGCTTTTGCAAACATCTGATTTTACTTTCCTTGGTCTTTAACTAAGCAGGTGAAGTACATTCAAGCAAACAATATCTTGTACTATATGTAGGTACTGGAATGAAGCCCAGTTATCCATTAATGCGGTTTTATCTTGCATTACCAAAAAATCTACAAATACTTTTAACTATTCACTGATCTATTCTTTTGAAGACCGAATACAAGACCTTTTCATTAAGGTGGTGTTTTAAATTAAAAAAAAAAAAAAAAAAAAAAAACTTATCCTAATGGAAGGGTACATCTAAGACATTTCTGGTGCAAACTCAAACATCTTAAGTTAATGTTTTCTAATTGGACTGAAATTAAAGTTAAATTCATATACCCCTACATGCAGAAATATCCATCTATTACACATAATCAAATAAACCGTCAATCCAACTTTTTTATTAAATAGTGGAAATGGATTTCGGGTATCTTGGCAATCTTTACAGTAAGATTACAGGATATTCAGTTATAACACATAATGCACACACACGCAAGCACATAATCTGCTTTTGGTATGCCTTCATTTGCAATGAGACATTTGTCAGCTGTAAACTTATGATTAGAATGTTTCAGATTTGAAATAGTTTGAATACATGGAAATGTACTTTTAAAATTCTTTGGGCTACATACATAGTATACATGCACTTCATGGCAACATACATTAACTTGCTATTTATAGTAAACTAATAAACAGTCATACACAAGCAAAATGTAGGCGTATTGTCATGTGTACAGAGAAATTCTTACTTGTATGTCAAATCCGTATGCAACATGTCACTACTCTCCCATACCATAGTGCAAGGTCCAGACACCCTGGGTTTGAATAGCATACAGCATCTGTCTGTGTAGTTAGCATGTGCTCATTAAGTCTGCATGTAGTTTCTTCTACCAGGATCTGTGCATTAGGTTAATTGGTAATTCTAAAAACTGGTAAAGTGTGAATGTGTTTGTGGGTGATAGTGGGCCCTGAAATTTATTATTATAAATGGATTAGCCTTTTGCTTGCAAAGCACTTTTCCATTTGTTGCCTTCTGTTATACTGCCAGGTAGCCACCTAATTTTGCCCAGATTGAAGTTAAGTGTAGTACAGGGTTGGTCATAGTGGCTTAAAGATGTGCTTTTACTATGTGAAACTGAAAACAATACTAAGTGCTAAGTGTAGATCAACTCCATCTTTCTTGGATATAGCTGCTGTTTAAAGTAAAAAGCAGGCTTATGTCTGCTTCTGCTCATTATTCCTACTACGTAATTTGTGGGAGAGAGTAACATCAATTGAGTAAGTGATGTAGCACATCATTGTATTGTTCTGCTTTTTAAAACTAGCGGACAAATTTATACAATAATGCAAACTGTAAAACTTTAGTCACAAGTATGTGGTATTATTTCAAATAAATTCAATTCTTGCACGCCTCCCATGTTTTGAAAGACATGGATCAAATTCTGTCCTATAATATAGCTATTTCTCAGCTTGAGACTGTAAACTATTTGCTTTACATTTTTGTATAAAGAGATGAAATGTAACGCATTATTACATAATGAGTTCATAATCTGTTTTCTTCTTTGCCCTTCAGGTTCCATTTTCTTCTGACATTATTGCTGCTAATGGCGACTCAGCTGCAAGTTCATCACAGACATAGTGGTCGTTGTTAAAGCCAAATGCAACATTGTGAACGTGACACGTTTCACTGCCAAATCAATAGGTACTTCTTGTTCTCAAGACAGAAGAGAATTTGTAATACTGGAAGCAATATTAAAGGCTCTGAAATACTGTAAATGATGATTGTGTTTTGAGGAATCCTTGTTACAAAGTAAAACTTTAGAACATAAATCTATTTGTATTGCTTTACCAACTAAAAGTATTCATATTTTGAAGAAAAAAATATTTATATATTTTCCAGTTTTTGTTTCAAGATGTGCATTATTGGGTTCAAATGGTTAATTTGATGGAAATACCACTTTTCAATGTTGCTATGTGTGTTTTAAACACATTGCACATTGCTATTTTAAAGGGGTTTTAGTTAAAATTAACCAGTTTTTTTATGTTCATGGGGACATTTGACCATATTCTTTAATAAAGATGCATAGAATAAGTAAGTTAAGAATATATTGTATTATTTAATTTGAAAAGTACAGTTCTAAAATATTGTATAGCTATTAGTTGAATATTTGTCCTTTAAACAGATAATGTGTTTTTCTTTTGTCACATGTTTTCGTAGTGCACCCTATGTGTTAATTGGAGTGTTCGTACACATGATGTACTCTGTCTTTTTTTGTTTTCATAATTTGTAACTACTTAATCATCATTTTAAAACTTAAATTATGATAGATTCTATTGGGGAAAAATAAATATCATTATAAAACCTATACCACTGTTGTTCAAGTTCTGGGTAATTTTTGTTTATTATAGAACTCGTTAAACCTTTTGGCCTATCTAGGTCTTTGGGTAATCAGTGATCATAAAGAGTCTGTTTTTGATAGAAAAATAACAGCATGCATCCTTATGAGAACACATTACATACAGTACAGAAACAGATATTACAGCCTGATCAGTATGTTAAAAAGGTGGCAAATATTAAAAAGAACAGGAGCTGTAAATTTAAGGTATACAAACCAGGTACACACAAACACAGGTAAATTATATAACTACAAAGAAGGGGAAAAGAAGCAGAACAGGCAAAATTCATCAATTCTGAGCTGAGCTTTTAAAGCTCGTATCCTCAGTGAATCAAGCACAAATGTCAGAGTTGGCTATTGATCAAGCATGATCATCTGAGTGGCGACCCACTGTGAACCACTACCAGTATAAACAGTAGCATCTTACAACTATTCCCACTGTAAAATGTGGTGATGGCAGAATCCTGTTCTGGAGATGTTTTTTTTCAGCATCAGGGACTCAGTTTCATTAGGTGTGACAGGAAGGTGAATGCTGCACAATATAGACGTCCTGGAGAAAAACCTGCTCGCCTCTGCCTAAAAACTTTGGGTCACTTTTCTGTTCATAAATAGAGTGTTGCTAGAGCAACAAAGGAGTTTCTTAAAATAAAGAAAATTGATGTGTTTGAGTAGCCCAGTCAGTCTTGACATTAAACCTTATCAGACATCCATTGGGAGACCTAACTATTGCTCTGTAGCATGGTTTCCAACTAACCATCTTAAGCAATTTTATGAGGAGGAATGGGCAAGTTATAATCCTTCACACTATGCAAAATTAATGAGGCACAAAGATGGGTCTCTTGCAGAAAATACTACAGTATATCTGACCTTAAGGAGCTGAGATGTGAAAGCACATTCTGCTCTTGAATTTATGATTGAGACCTTTAGTGTTGTGGCTAACAAATTTTAATAAATGATCAATATTACAAGGAGATTTATAATTTTACAATCCATTTTTTAATGGTAGCTCAAAGATATCTCAGGGGGTCCTGTTTTTTTTTGTTTTGGACTTTGGCAAAAGCTTATGACTGTTTACACTGTGGTCATTTCTGGATGGTGTTTTAAGAATACAGGCATGTGGTTTTAGGGCCGCTACAGAGTGTCTTGTCTGTTGGTTTTTGTATTTGCTGTGCAAATATGACTTTGTATACTTGGTAAGTCCATTCAATGTAGTTATGCATATCCTCCCAGGGTACGACATCTTTCTTTGATTTTATGAACAAGATATCAAGGTGTAGATTAAGGCTGCTAGAGTATGCAGTTTGGGAAGATACATGTTGCATCTGTACTGGTTGCTGATGATATCCTTTTGTTGAAGATAAGTTGGCCTGGTCTGTTCCTAACCAGAAATAGTGGACAGAAGGTGGTGCAGGTGGTTGTGATTGCTCTAACAGGACAGAGAAGGCAGAGAAGTTTTTTATGGATAACGGATCAGGAGGCAAAAGCGTTCAACATCACTTTGTACTCATTATGTATTCGTACAAAAAGATAAACTGCTTTTCTCATTCAAATATCCCTTAAGCTGTAATTTGTGTTGCAAAGTGCTAGTAACAAAATTCCACCTGGTCTTTCTATGACAGATAGTGTCTAGTGAGCAAAGAGCCAAGTTTGTTAGAACTGTGTTTTTAAAGCAAGCTGTAGACTAATTAGGCAAGTCTTTGTGTCTGATGGAGTCACCTAGTGACATCTCCTGGGTGGTCAGCGGTGCTCAAGTCTATCTCAAGGCTTGAAAAGCGGAGTTTTTGGCCATCATACATCAGGGAGATGTATTGGAGTGAATCATGCCCTTCATAAATATCATTCTACTATTATTAATCATGTTATCAGATGCATTTAGGTTAGTTATGAGAAGCTTGTAAACCTGCATTGAGCTCTTACTCGAGTGCTGCATTTTTGCAAAATAAATCCCACTGTTCTCATCTCACAGGAATTTTATTCTACCTACTGCTCTGCATTAAAAAGTGTCTAAGTATTGGTTTGCAGGGATGTGCTTACATTGAAGGCATATTGTGCCATACTGAGGGAAAAGGGCCCAATATTGACTTGATATGAATTAGCGTGCTAATTCATTAGATATCCCTTCAGTCCAGGACTCGCTGAATTGTATAGTACAGTTGAAAATTTCTTTTTTAGAGACCATTTTACTTGCTGTAGTTACCATGTTTTAATTTTTGTTCTCATTTTTTTCATTTCACACTTTTAAAGCTAAACATTAGATCAAATTGACTTCATATTTAATGAACAGTAGGTAATAGGATACAGGATCCTAAATTCAAATCTTAGTCTGTGAACAGGCGCTGTGGAGTTGGACCTTCTCTATCATGGGAAAGGTGCTATAATAAAGGTGATACATTTTATGTTATTATTATCATGACCAGTTGTCTTTTTGTGAGTACTCTGGTTTTCTCCAACATACAAACTAGATTAATAAGTGACTCTAAACTGGCCCTGTTCCATAAGTGTTGGGGTGTGAGCGAGTGTGCTCTTCCAGGCCTGGCTCCTGTCTTACCCCTGATGTGGCCAGGATAGTGTCTGGCCCAGGTTATCAAATTATTAGAATTTCTCAGTTTACAAAATGCATGTTTACATTGTGAAAACTTAAAAGCCTGCAACAAATTTGTCCTTATGACAACCAGTAATGAGTGTAGTAAAACGAAGGACCACAAAGCAGGTTTCATTATCAGAACTTGTATCCATCCATTCATTTACATAGTGTATCTACCGTATGTAATCCAGTACAGTATCACAAGGGCTGCAACCAATCTTAGCAGGATTGACAGCAAGGCAGGAACCAACACTGAACATTTCACTACACTCACAGTTGTTCACACAGGGTCGATTTGAGTCACTGATTAACCCTAATTGAATGTTTTGAGACATGAACAAAACCCAAAATCTTTAAAGAAAACTCATGTGGATATCAGGAGAACGTGCAGACACAGCACAGTCAACACCCAGGCTATGACACCTCCACAATCATAACTAATTTAGTAAAATAACTACTACACAATCCAAAACCTTCTGTGTTGCTGCATTTCAAGAATGTGTAGCTTCCCTGGATTACTTCACTCAAAACGACTATCTAAAGTTTCATCATGCTTGTTGCATTCTTCTCCTACGTTAACCTATCATTAAATCATGCCTCTTTTTAAAATAAAAGCTAACGTTTACTTTTTTGTTTGGATCAGTGATTACGTAAATCTTTATTCATTTAATGGTCTTTAACCATTCTTCACTTTTTTGTTGCTGAATAAACATATTTTTTTTAAATTAAATTTTCATAATTTTCAGCTTCAAACCTCCAATTGCTGTGTCCTCCATGGGGTGCTAGAGTCCTTAGATTTATTCTGTAGCATTACCACAGGTCTGCAAAACTGTAATAAAAAATATTTAATTTTGTTATTGTATTTTTATTTTTTGCATTCATTAACACTATAAACAATACAATTAGAATGTTACAATCACAAATATGTTAAACGGGCTCTATCTTTTGATAGTACTTTGAAAAAATGACTTTGTTAACCCAAGCCTATAATTAAGCAGTAATAGCAACACTTTATCTCGTTTAATGGTGAAATTCACAGGAAGCTGAAGGCTCGCGCCGTTACATTAGTCTGGTGACGTAGAAGCCTACATAAGCAGAGGGTATGAACTCCGAAATGTGATCACATCGGGCGAAAGGGCACTATGGCAGATGTTTAGAATTGTACAGTTTAGGAGCACTCACAATGTGTCATGAATCAAGAGCTGGTTGACGCCACTTGCCACTAGAGGCGCTCTTTTCATCCAGACAAGTTCATTGTCTTTATGCCCACTATGAACGCAGCAATAGGGAGCACAACTGTACCTTCACTATCACTGCAGAGGATTTGAGGAAGGCTTTCAACAAAATCAACAGTAAAATGGCAGCAGGAACATATCAAATTAGTGGAAAAGGTTTAAAAACATGCTTTTCGATGTTTTTCAGGGCATGTTTAACCTTTCTTTGAGTAAAGCAATGGTTCCAATTTATTTTAAAAATACAAATACCATTCCAGTGCTCAAGGAAAACAGTGTGGAATGTCCAGTAGCGCTAACTCTAAGTATCATGATATTCCTTGAGAGACTGATGTTTGGACTCGTTAAGAGTGTTATTCTATGCAGCTTAGACTCCCAGCAGTTCGCTTACAAACCCAACAGATCTACAGAGGACACAAGTAGTCCTTACACTGTACAACACCTTGGAACATCTGGATAAAAACAGCTCTTGTGTCAGCTTATGTCATACTGTTATGTGTAGATTACAGCTTTGCCTTCAACACTGTTCTTCCTTCCAGACTGATCACCAAGCTCCTTGACCTAGATGGGTCTTCGTGCCCCCCTGTGCAACTGGATCTTGGACTTGGACTGGCAGACCCCAGCACTTACGGACTGGTAGACGCACTTCTTCCATGATGATTCTGAACACTGGCTCCCCTCTGAGTCTCTCTGTTCATCCCTGACTATATAACCAGATCCAATACAATCATAAGTTTGCTGATGATTCCACCATCATAGGGTTCATCACATATAATGGTGAGACAGCCTATTGAGAGGAAAGTGATGTCAGGACAATAACATAGTCATCAAAAAGGCTTATCAATGACTTTTCTTTCTCAGATGTCCAAGGAAGGTTTGAATGTCTCTAGCAGCTCTCATCTACTTTAATAAATGTGCTGTACAGTCCATCCTGACAGGCTGCATTGTGTGCTGGTATGGCAACAGCTCAGCTAAGGACCACAAAACAGTGAACAGTTAAAACAGGGCAGATTATCACTGGGACATGGATACCATCTCTGTAGGACATAGTTGCCAAGTGCTGTCTGGAAAAGGCAAAATGAACTGTCTGTAATACTCACACAACACAGGGCCAATTTAGCACCACCAGTCCACCCAACCTACATGATTTTTGACGGGGGGGGGGGGGATTGGGGGGGGACGAACACCTGGAGGAAACCAACATGGGGAAAACATGTAAACTCCATGCTTTGTGGATCTGGGATGTGAACCATGTCCTCTTTAACTGTGAGGCAGCAGTACTACCATTGTACCACCCCTTACCATGAACATGAGAACATTACCAACAATATATAAAAAACAATTGTGCAGTTTTAGCCAACATAAAAAAAATATACTTTTTAAAGTTGTTCATATTGTAATTTATTCTTTGCAGTCAAAATCTAACACCCACTGAAAATGCTAATTTTCTGTATTACTTACTCTGCAAGAACATTAAAATGTGGGAAACTGCAGGGTTGTGATTACATTGGCCAACATTACCAAACAATCACTGAGCCAGTGTGGGACTCACTGAACTTGTACTACCAGCGATTAAGCCTTTCTGGGTCACTAGAGGAACGTTGGCCTTGTAGTAGCCCCCATATTTGGCCAGTATGGTAGTTAATTGGGTTTCCCATGCCCACACTGCCCCTGGTCTGCTGACAGGGGGCCACTGTGTGCATGCTTGTTGCAGCCCCCTGCAGTAACCCCTACACTGGGCCAGTGCTGTAATTAATTGGATTTCGCAAAGGCCACACTGCCCATGGTCTGCACACAGGCAAGGTCATCTTAACGCATGGGCACGCTGGGCAGTTGCCCGGAGGGCTCCACGAGGACAGGGGCCCCATTGTAATCTATGTTATGTTATGACTTGCTGAGAGGTTGTGTAGGTAGGGGCCCCAGTGCGCTGTTTTGCCCAGGGGGCATATAATGCTGTTAAGATGGCCCTGCCCACAGGGAGCCACTGTGTGCATGTTTGCTGAGACAGAACTTTCTGGTCCCCACATATGAGCCTTATTATCAAATAGAATAACTGTTTTGCTTTAAACATAGATGTTAATATTAGAAAATCTTACATTCAAACAAATTATCCAAAAAATAAAATACTGCTATTTAATTGTTGTACAAAAACAATTACAAAACTAACTGAAAGCTAAAAAATGTTTGTGGAAAAATGTTATGTGATGGAGAAAAAATGTTTTCATCTTTGAATTCAGTGCTCAAAAATATATAAAAATAACATTAAATAATTAAAACATTTTTCTATGTACAGTATACCAGCAAGTCCAGTCACGTAATCCCGGAGTAATTGACTAACTGCAATGAAAACCTGCCGTCTGTGTGAGTCCCTAACTGCAATGAAAACATGCCGTCTGTGTGAGTCCATCGGGATATACCTGGAGCTCTAGTTATTGAATATTGAACCTTTCTGAACAATCTAACGCCAGGGTCTGAAGTGACATGCCGAGATTCACAAGCACACAAAGCACCATGCTTAAAATTAAACACACAACAAGAAAACCCTGTTTGCCCATCCCCATTACAAATACTTATAACGCTGGCTGGAGACCTGCCGTGGCCACTAGTTTTCCATCATCTGCCCGTTTCAGTCTGACTCTCCTTCATCTCCAACAATGCATGTTGGGGCGCGCGCCTGTACGTGAACGAGGAAGGTGACGCTAGCTTCCTGCGCGGACTAATTTTCCTGTGCTGCGCGCGCTTTTTTGTAGCAGGAATGCGCCGATGACGCAATGGACGTTTATCGTTGTAGACACCTGTTACAAGCAGCAGACTAAGGAGCGACCCGTACAGAGAAGAATAGATGGACGGAGGCAGGTGACCAGAGCTTGCTGAAGAGTCACAGGTACTGTGTGAAGACGTGCATATTATATTTACGATATGTCTTGTGCTCACGATTAGAAAAAAAAGACATTTATATATGTGTCCGTGAAATCGACAATAAATTCCTCGGAGCCAATGGTTTAACCACTTGAACTGAATGACCATTCGTCTAACTTCAGTTTTCGTTAGTGCTCTTAACTCTTTCTCCGAGAAGAGAGCTCACTCCATATATAAACATTTATGTGGAACGTTAATGTTGGACGTTAGAAAGTTTTAAAGTAAAGTAGTTCTGTTGTAATACAGCACGAGAAGGGCGTGCTCGTTAGTGTTTGGTATGGTCATCTGTAAAACGTCTACATTATTAAGTGATTCTAGAGCTCTGTTATTCACTCTCGACATTATGCCAAAGGGATATATATTTTTTTTTTTTTACTATCTGGGTTGCCTTGCCATTTTCAAACTTTTAACTTTAATTTTTTCCTTATCCTTCCCGGTTCACGGATAAAATAAAATTTGCTTTAACATACTGAACATAAACTCGCTGTGCTAAGCATTCTCCCTGCCTGGTTTTCAAGCATAGGTTTATGGCTACCCGACAAGAGATTTTATCAGCATGTGCAGATTTAAGGGGTCCAGCATTGTATCTTATTCTGCAGTGATCATTTTGCCTTTGATGCTTAGGACATATTAATGATTAGCTGCAGATATGGGCCTCTGAAATTAACGCATATGTTGGCAAAATAAAGTCATGTTAATATTATCTGGGAAGACTATCTTTATAAATGAAGGATGAAAATGAATATAGATTGCACAGAACGTTATGGACGGGTGCGTTTATATATACCCAGGTACTGTAAATTTAAGTAAAGTTGTTTGCTTATATAAAAGGTTGTATATAATAAAAGCCAAAACGGTTTGTACATATCTGTTACAGTTCTAATGTTTTAAACTTTTGTTAAGGGCCCTTAGTTTGTTCGTGGAGAACTGTGCCTTACGCCCGATGCTGCTAAAACGGGTCTCGTCTTCTCGCGACCCAGATTTCGTACACTAAATCATACAAAATTAATTTTAAATTTGTATTTTTTATGGTTTTAACATATATTGTCAAAACATAAATAAAACTCAGTTTATGATGCGCAGTTTGACTGCGTTACATGTTCCTAAGAATCTGGGAAATAAGCGTAAGATTTTCTTCTTGCTTCGATCGGCAACGATCAAATAAGTTAAAAAAAAAAAAAAAAAAAAAAAAAAAAACTCGACGTAAGCTAATCATAGAACAAAGAGACTTGCAGTACGGAGTGGTGGCTCTGAGGCTAAGGAGCTGCGCTGGTATCCCGAAGGTTGCCGGTTCAAATCCCCGTCACTGCCAAAAAAGGCCACTGCTCTGCTGGGCCCATGAGCAAGGCCCTTAATCAGTAATAGCTCCAGGGGCGCTGTACAATGGCTGACCCTGCGCTCTGACCCCAAGGGGTATGCGAAAACTACCAAATTCCTAATACAAGAAATTGTATAAGGCGAAATAAAGAACAAAAAATATATATATATAAAATAGACGACGCAACCATAGCACTCTGATGTAAATCAAACGGAGGCTCTAACGAAGAAAAGTAATGTGCATTATTTACGTAGGGTACTATTAGCTTTTGTTCTCCGATGTAACATTTTGCTTCTGTTTACTAAATTGAAAACACAAATTCAGTCTTTGAGATAGGTCAGAATTATAAGTACTTAGACCTTTTTGATTAGTTTATTATTCAATATAGATAGATATATTTACACCTAAATATATTTAATGCTACCTAGTTTTAAAGTTTGGTAAAATTATGCTAAATTTATCCATCCATTCATTTTCCAACCCGCTGAATCTGAACACAGGGTCATGGGGGGTCTGCTGGAGCCAATCCCAGCCAGAACAGGGCGCAAGGCAGGAACCAATCCCGGGTAGGGCGCCAACCCACCGCAGGACACACACACCAAGCACACACTAGGGCCAATTTAGAATCCCCATTCTGCTTATCTGCATGTCTTTGGACTGTGGTTGGGAAACTGGAGCACCCGGAGGAAACCCACGAAGACACGGGGAGAACATGCAAACTCCACGCAGGGAGTTCTTAATGTAATAAGAACATGCATGTCCAAATGTGTTTTTTTTTTTTTTTTACCATTCTATAGGCTTTTACTTAGCATCTTCCTTACCTTACGTCTTTCATAAACAACAGGTTCAATATCTTTAAATAAACATTTTTCATATTTATTTGGGTGTCTTTTATGATCCATGTTTTTTGTTTATGGCCTTTGCAATGTTCTGCAGTGATACAAGCACACTGGTTGCAAATACCAGGGACTAAAAGGAGTAGATGCTTTTTGGTAGAACATAAGGAAATGCTGAAACATTATACAGTGGTGTACTGTCTCAAGTTATACATCAAAATATTTTTAGTCAGATATTTATCACACTGTATTTTAAATGTTTCGTGACCCTGTGTTCGGATTCAGCGGGTTGGAAGATGGATGGATGTGATGGGCTGGTGCCCTGTCCATGGCTGGTTTGTGCCTTGCACATGTTACTGTTGGGATAGGCAAACCCTTTTTTTTTTATTTTTTATTTTTTTTAACTTTGAGTGGAATTTTGCTTCACTCAGTCTTAATCTGAGCTATCTCAAGAATACATTACATATCTCAACATAAATGGTATGGCTAATTTTAGATATGGTCATGTTTCATACATTTTTTTACTTATATTCATACTTTATAATAGTATTTCTCAAAATTGTGACAACTGATTTTTTTTTTTTTTTTTAACCAGTCAACACCCCCCTCCCCTGGATTTGGTGTTTAAATGAATGAATTTTCCACCTGCATCACAAATTAAACCTTTTTGCACCTGAAGTTTTTTAGAAGGTGGATAAATATATGGCATATGTCAAGCTTTTCTTCTCTCTTTAAATTTTATTTTGGTGAGACAACCTGTTTATTATGAGTGTACACAAAGTAAAAATGTCTTCATCAAACTCCTGCTCCGATTGTTACCTTGTTTGCAATAGTGATTGTTCGTAATTGCTAGTATAAAAAAGTAGGTGTTCAGTTATATTGTCAAACATCTTAATAAAAATACAGAAATCAGCCTTATGCTATAAATGTTATTACAAAAAAAAATCTAATTTTCTTGAGAGAAGTGAAACTCTTGTTAGTTTGTTTATAATTTGCTGTATATAGATTTATATGATTGTAGACTGACAGCAGAAATCAGCTGTCTTATTCATATAGAACTTGACCTCTGAATAAGGAACTGTCAGAACTAAAACTAGAACTTGTGTGGAATTTTAAGGACTTGAAAGCCACTTCTCTATAATCTTTGGGAGTCTCTGCAGAGAGAGGCGTATTTTGACAGAAGAGTATAAAGGAAACAAAATTTAAACCTACCGAAACTAATGTATGACAGATCAGGTTGCTTGTATATTTAGGTACTGTATTTGTTAAACAGGTTTTGAAAGAGACTTATTGTATATTCTCAAGCTGCCGCTATTTATTTGCTTATTTCTATGCATGTTTATTTGTATTAGATTACAAAAGGCATTGTTTACTCCTTAAGGAAAACTTTAAGAAAAAAAAACTTAAAGGCGGCAGCCTTCTTCACAACAATTCTATTTAGAGTAAGGGAGAGAAATATATACAGACTGATATACTGCTCTGCTTAGTGAAGCATAAAATTCTCCATACTGCTTTGACAACACATCATTCTTTGTTGCCAAATTAGCGGTTGTCCTAGTTACTGTTGGAAGATAATTGTTACATGCTTATTTTCAAAATCTGTTTTTCCTTTTCCGAAGAGCACGTGACATAGCCATGCATCTTCACTTGAGTGTGCTTGCTGAAGCTGAACTGTGGCATATGTCTTGACATTTTTTTCCAAATGTTTTTACAAGTCACAGCTTCCATTTTTTGAAATCAGCATAGAGATATATATAGCCAAAAATGTTTATTTTGGTCATCTCTTTTTTTAACCATTTAAGTATCCATTATTTGCACCCACTTTGTGTAGTTTATTGTTTAGGGGGCAGTAGCCTATTTCTGCAATATCAGGTATAAGACAGGGATGAGCCTGGATGGGGTGGAAGTCCATTTTATGTTACACGCACACACTTCGCAATAAACATTACTATTCTTACTATTCTATTTTATTCTATTAACATAATTAAACTTGGCTATTAATCCATGTTGAAAGCCTCTACTTCTGTTTGCAGTTCAAATAATGTGTTATTTCAGTGGTCCTTGCTCATTTTCAAGTTAAAACTGAATCTCTTAAGGAAAAATAATTTGTAGTGATACACTGATCTGGAAATTCTGGGTGATACCGATAACCGATATGTTTTTGTCCATCTTTGCCAATACCGATGGCCGATGTATTTTTTTTATTTACTTCAGGTATGAATGTTGTAGGTATGCTGAAAATATATTATGCATTATCAAAGAAACAACAGTAGCATGTGAAACAGAAGTTTTTATTAACTTGCTGAATTTTATTCTCTTCTTTGCTATATAAGCAGCCAGTGCTTTATGCAGGGGAAAAAGAGCAAGATATGGCTCATCTCTATAGAAAAAATACTCCAGGTCATTTACAAAAATCTGCTTAACATACACATTCTGAGTAACTTAAGCACATCAAGACACCATGCCATTACATAACATGGCATTGGGTATATTGAATGAATGCATATTCTTTGTGCTATAATCAGATATATATTACTTTAAGTAAAACTGAAATAAAGGGTACAATGAGGCCAGTAACCCTGGGCTTAAGTTGGTGTTTTTAAAAGTACAGATGGTAGGTTTTCCTTAACAAAAACAAGCATTTCTGCCTTTTCACCAGCAAGCCTGTTTCTCTTTTCATCTATAATAATAAAAGGCAAAGCCCTCACTGACTGACTGACTGACTGACTCACTGACTGACTGACTCACTCATCACTAATTCTCCAACTTCCCGTGTAGGTGGAAGGCTGAAATTTGGCAGGCTCATTCCTTACAGCTTACTTACAAAAGTTAGGCAGGTTTCATTTCGAAATTCAAAGCGTAATGGTCATAACTGGAACATATTTTTTGTCCATACACTGTAATGGAGGAGGCGGAGTCACGTATCGCGTCATCACGCCTCCTACGTAATCACGTGAACTAAAAACAAGGAAGAGATTTACAGCACGAGTCACACGCGGGAACGAAGGTAAATGAAGTTAATTTTTGACTGTCTTTTAATACTGTGTAAGCATACATATTAACACGTGCAATTAAACGTGTGCATTTATGGGGTGATTTCTCAGGCTTAAAAGCTCACCTTTTATCAAACGCGGGAAGAAAGGTAACTGACGTTGTTCACTGTCTTTTAATACTGTGTAACCATACATATTAACACATGTCCAATTAAACGTGTGCATTTACGGGGTGATTTCTCAGGCTTAAAAGCTCGCCTTTTACTAAAAAGGTAAATGCAAAACTATTTGCAATCAGTTTATTGAAACGCTCCCGTTAAGGATTGCAATAACATATTCGCGAGATAAAAGAACGAAATAGGGGGAAATGGAGGAAGAGCAGCAAACAGCGAAGAGCAAAAAATTAATTAAACAATTGAGAACGGAGCGAGTTAAGCATACAAGCATGTTCATAAGGGAAACAAAGCACGGTGTAAAACGTAAGTTTAAATTAACTTTATAGAAACGCTCCCGCTGCGGATTGCAATAACATATTCGCGACATAAAAGTTTAATGAGAAGACACGAGGTATAAACGAACCACACGCCGTGGCGCAACGTTAGGGGCAACAGTTTCAACCATTCTATGATCTGCTTCTTGCAACTGAAAGACGGCACATGGCAGATGTTAGCCGACTTGCTGACCGCAACGTTAGGGGCTTCAACTATGGCGCTGACGCCACATCTCAGTGCCAACACTTTGCAGACTGTACTTAAAACACACGCCCTCCTCACTGGACAGTTAAAAACACCAATCAAACTAACGATGACATCAAGTATTACCCAATCAAAAGTAGGAAAGGAGGCATCTTCATAAAATGCGTGTGGGATGATTTGCATGAGACGCTGCTTTAAAAAAAAAATGATAAAAAAAATACGGGATAAATCCCGTCCAGTATTGATTCAAAACGGGACGCGCAATTTCATTCTCAAACGCGGCACGATTCCGTATTTTAAAGGACGGGTGGCAACCCTACAGTGCCAGGTAACCACCCATACAATCAGATTGTGATTCAAACTAGGAATGCAATGAATGTAATTACCCCGATCTACATACAAGGCGAAAGTCTTGCAACATTCAAAGATGATGGTTTGGGATAAGTACACCATACAACATAAAAGAGCTTATGAAGCCTTGAACCGAAAAAAGCAAGATCTCAGAGATCGTAAAAAAAAAATAGGAGGTAATGTCGTTTTACTCGCTGTAGATTTTAGTCAAACATTACCACTTATTCCACGAGGGAGACCAGCAGATGAACTCAACGCGTGTTTAAAATCCATGCTTCTCCCACGCTCGGTTATATGTCGCGTGTTCTCGGGTAGGTGCACCAAAAAATGTATACATTTAAGCATGTAATGGGCAAACAAAAAATGAGGTATACCCGAAGGCACTGCAGTAGTACTTAATGTAACTTTACTTCTTAAATGTTAATATTTTACTGTTTAATAATTTATACGCTTCTTATATGTTGTTCAAATTCTTTTATCAAAATACCACTGACAGCGCAATGCACGATAACATGGAGTGAATACACCATACGCATCCGCCCACGGCTGCCCTGCTGTGCGCAGATAGGAGTTGATTCTACAATAAAATAAAATAAAAATAAAAAGAGTAAAACAATCATCACCCATAAACCGTGTGTGTGTGTATATATGTGTATATATATATATATATATATATATATATATATGTTGATATGTGGATGTGTATATGTATATATATATATATATATATATATATATATATATATATATATATATATGTAGATATGTATATATATGTGTATATGTATATATATGTTTATATGTGTGTGTGTGTGTATTTTATATATATAAAACACAGCAACACTCATAACAATGACAACACAATTACATTGACAATCATGTTACGTTATTTTTAAAATGTTTCCTTTTTTTTTCATAACCTCTTTAACACACTACTTCTCCGCTGCGAAGCGCGGGTATTTTGCTATATAATATATGTGTATATGTATGTATATATATATATATATATATATATATATATATATATATATATATATATGACAGCAACACTCATAACAATGACAACACAATTACATTGACAATCATGTTACGTTATTTTTAAAATGTTTCCTTTACTTTTTCATAACCTCTTTAACACACTACTTCTCCGCTGCGAAGCGCGGGTATTTTGCTAGTTTACTATATTTGACACAGCTGAAAAAAGGTGTTCACTGTCTACATTGGTACAAGGTGCCGATAGCTACCTGATTGCTGCCTTGGGCAAGGTTGGAAAACGGGCTGCATTGCTTTTCCAATACTGGAGGGCGCAGTTATTTCTGGAGATAGGGGGCTCGCTGAGATAGTTATTCAGCTGAAACAAAAAAGTTTACAAACGTTTACCTATATTATAATAAAAAAAATAATCAATTACTATTAGGTTGACCAGATTTGTGGTAAAGAAAAACAGGACAACTGCCTGTACCAACCACCACCATTAATAAAAACTTGTGTTGTTGAAAGCTTGATGTATAATGATTTGGGTCATATAAAGGGCATTCTGTATAAAGTGTGATGCGGATGCACTGTTCCAAAATGAAATACTTTGTAACGCAGGTGTGCCTTGAAATGTTGAGAGACTGCTGTATATTTCAGGGTGATTTTGTCTTAAAGTAATGTTTACATTAAAACTGGAATAAATCTTGTCTTAAAATCTTTTACAGTTTAGACACAGGAGACACATCTTTCACAATGTACAAAACTTGAAGCTGCATTCTACCATGCAGGCGAACATGTTCCTCCTTTTTGCTAAGTGCCCACTAAATTAAATTCCTCCACTAATTTTCCACAGTGACTCGACTGTCTACAATGGAAAAACCCACAAACTGCACTGCTGCAATGACAGTGTTGTAGGCAATCTGGCAAACATAAATTGTAAATACCTGACGAAAAAAGCGAGGTAATGCTGTTAACGTGTTCCTTTTCTTCTCCTCAAATGTTTGCGGAGCAGTTTGCCTTGCATTCTTAGGCCGGATTTATACTTTACGCGATGTGACGCATGCTGCAGCAAATTCCTGCTACGCAAGTGTTGTATTGTTTATACTTGCGCACGTACTTTATGTAAATCTGGATGAATCCACCAGGTGGCAGTGCGAGATATTATCACGGTGAGAACAGGGAGGTATTTTTCGTACGTGGATTAGTCATTTAGCCGGATGTAATTGTTGACGATTTGGCATGATCCTGGGTCTGTCGGTTTTTCGAAACTCGTGCTGGATGTGTTGTCAGAGCAACATATCCTAATCCTCAAACCTGCTCGGAGCAGGTTTGTTCGATGTAAACAAGGATTAGTTCACACACTTAATCAGTGTCCGTGCGTGGAATTCATTCAGTCATGACTTCGCCTTACATGAATGAGCGACCAATTGATATTGGTACGCAAATTATAAGAAGAAAATTTCATATAGACAGAGTTTTACGCGATCGGCAAGATCCTTTATTGCTCCCGGAGGAAATTCTTTTCGAAAGATACCGCTTTAGCCGAGGAGGAATATTGTACCTGAAAAATTTATTAGGACCTATTCAAAGTCAAACTCGGCGAAGTCGGGCTCTCACAACCACACAGACAGTGCGCATTGCTTTGAGGTTTTTGCAAGCGGCACTTTTTTTATATACTGTAGGCGATGCGGAAAATCTATCTAAAAGTGCAGTTTGCCAGGCAATTCGTAAAGTCTGTTTGGCTTGGAAATATTTCCTTCGGGTTTTCATGGTGCTTCCTGGACACCTGCGTGTGCAGACAATAAAAGAGGCATTTCATTCCATTGCAGGTAGGCAACACACGGGCAAAAACTCTCACAGTTCCATGAAGAATCTCACAATCAGCCTAACATTCTCGTTACCCAGGATTTCCAAATGTGATTGGGGCACTGGATTGTACGCATATCCGAATAATCTGACACAGTGTCTTCATCGAATATTTGACCTTTGTCAATATCTCGTTTGTCAGACACAGGTTCTAGGGATATGACATTCCCTGCAACTGACCCAACAAAAAAGAGGGCTATATGGAACCTACCTATGGCACACAATGATGACAAATATATGCAATGACCATCCTTTACCTGAAATGAAGTGACCACTGCATCCTGCCACTGGTTCTGAGGAGGAGCTTCCCCCCTGTAATGCCCTCAGAAACAGGGTGATGGGCATTTTGCTGGAGAGCCAACTCTTCTGCAGTGGTTATGTCTGGACCATGTAGACCTCCACCTGTTTTTTGCTTGTCTGCCTTCTTATTAGCTTTAGAATTGTTTTTTATATTATATATGATTCTTTATGTCAACAATTCTTTAAATAGTTATATAGCAATATTAACCAATTTGAAGTATATTCTTGTACTTCACTTTAACCTGTTCCCATGTTCTCCTTGTGCTCACGTTTGATCTGGAATTATGACATATTAAATAATAATTAATATGACACATAGGAAATGAAACGCTGCATTCAGTAAGTACAATGCACACTACTTAGCGTTTAATTTGTCGGCCACTTTTTGCCAGCTGTCTTTTCTGGTTTGGGCTGCTTTTGCAGTGTTACCCCTTGTGCATATTAAATCTTGAAATTCTTAATGTCTTTCGAATAAAAGGTCTTGCTCCGCTTGTGTGGAAAAAAAAAATGCGCCCGTTCTTTCGTCATTTTGTTACAGCCTATCAAAGACTTGCTGATCATGTTTTCTAGACTCAATATATATGGGCTTTTCACTCGGTGCGGGCGCGCGTATTCATCTCAGATGATTAGATCCAGCTAGACTAATCTACTGCATGGCTGCGTTTGAAAAACCGACTTATCCAGGATGAGTTTCACTGGCATTAACTCATCCAAGATGAGGCATCTGATCTCGGATGATTTAAGCGACGTACGGAAAATACCCCCCAGGTTTGGCTTTGCCGTGTTGTTAATTGCCTGGAACACCCATTAAATTCCGATGACACCTTACTGCAATATCTCTGAAAAGTATGTTTAATGATTAAATCTGTCAGTCCAGGGATTTGTCCATTTCAGCTAGTATTGGGCACGAGGCTGAAACAATCCCTGGATGAGGCATCAGCTCATCGCAAGGTGAATACAAGCACACACATACACGCTGGTGTCATTTTAGTGTAACCAAATCTGCATATCTTTGGAAGGAAACCGGAGCACACTATGGAAACCCAGCAGGAAAACATGTAAACTCCAGGCAGGGAATATCAGCGACGTGACTCCCTGCAAGACCGCAGCGCTAACGCTCCACCACCGTGTCACCCCCTTGTGTGTAATTAACAGTATTCATTATTTAAATGAAATTACCGATTTATCTGTAAAATGTACCATACATACTTCAATGCATTTTATCATGAAAGTTATATCAAGTATAATTCTGAGAATTCTTAAAGTGCAGAGAGTTGGAATATCATACATTTCATGTGGTCAGTGTGGCAATCTATTGCTGTTTGCCACTGCTGTCAGTACCTGAGGAAGCCCTAGTAAAAAAAGACAGCACAGATGACGGCATGTGAGACTTTTAAAATGTATTGTGTCATTACGATCGGGAATATGCAACGCTTGAATATAAAAGCACAACAAATGCATCTGTATGTCGCCATTTTGCTTCACCACTTCGAACCATTCATCAAACATCGAAGCGCGCACACCGATCTCGTAGGATCTGCAAAGCGGCTTTCTGTCACATGTAGAAAGTAAACGGAGACTCTGATGTCACATTCCAACTTTTAGCACACTGCGCCCCCCCACCCCCCGACTTTTTGCTGGTACTGCAACTCGCGCACGCGTCGTGTTAATTTCTGAGGACCTGCTCAGAGGATGCATCAAATGAATGCTGGAAATGCGTGGCAGCCATGATGCGGGCCCGTACACGTTCTGAGCGTGAAGTATAAACGAGCCCTTAAGTTATACACAGTCACAGCAAGCCGCCTCGCAGTGCTGTGAGTTTCTGGTAAATGCAGAATGATACTGATTGGATGTTTGGAAGCTGCAGTGTATGGTTTGTGTTTTAAAAAAAAAAAAGAAGAAAAAAAAATGTAAATGCGTGTTTTTTTTTTTTTCCATTTGGAACATCTGGTCAACCTAATTAGTATGATTATTGTTAATTTTATAATCCTGTTATTTTACCTCGGCGGCAGTTGAATGTGGTTTTGCAGCCACATACAAATTTTCTTCAAGAATTTCTGCATACATCTCCAGCAATGAAACGGCAACATCTCTCAGAGTGCAAATCTTTTTCTCTGGTGGTTCGCTGTTGCTTTCATCCTCTCCTTCACCAGCTGACATCTCAACCAGTTGTTTCTGAAGGGCTTCTTGCGCTTGTTTTTTGGTATCTTGGACAAAAAAATCAATCTTTATACTGTGGATCTAGGACAGTTGATAGATAGTATAGTGGCTCGGAGAATGCACTACTGAAGCATTTTATGACAGCCTCCAAAAGTGTGGTTTTCGCCGTCTGAACTCCAAAATCTGTCTTGCCACACTTTTTAAACAGATGTGTAATAGCTTCAACAGACGGAATCACGACCGCAATTGTAGATGAATGCGTGCATATGTCTTTAGTAAGTTGCTTGAATGGTTCAAGTAGAGTAATCATGTTTTCCACGAGTCCCCACTGATGCACTGTTAGAGAGGCAGGAAGCTCGTATTCAGCACCATACGCAGCAAGGGTGCGCTTCTGATCAACAAGACTTTTCAGCATATAATACATGCTGTTCCAACGAGCAGGGATGTCCTGCTGAAGCATTCTTGTTAAGGTACCAAGGTCTTTTCGTATTTCTCTCAGCCGCGAAATAGAGAGCTGTAAGTGCTTAAAATTAGTAACTGTTTGCCTCCAAATGGCAACACAGTCGAAGATGCTTCTCTGGCTCAATAAGCCTTAATTTACAGCAAGCTGCAAAGTGTGAGCCATGCAGCTTAAACTTTTAATGCCGCTTTCTTCCATAGCTTTTGCGATATTGCGAGCGTTGTCACGAAGCACAACGTGCACATTACTTTTTGAAATGTTCTACTTCGCTAACATTGAATCGAAAGCTTGTGCGATAAAAGTTACAGAATGAGAACAGGAGAACTCTTTAGCATGCAACAAAACTCTTTTTGACTCAAAATTGTCGTCAATCCATTGTGCCGTTAGACTGAACATGCTCATGGGGTTGACCTCTGAGCTCCACATATCTGTAGTGAAGCTAATGCTGGTGGCATTGTTTCTTAAAAGCTTGTGGATATGAGTAACAATCGCATCATATACAGTAATCCCTCGCTATATCGCGCTTCACCTTTCGCGGCTTCACTCCATCGCGGATTTTATATGTAAGCATATTTAAATATATATATCGCAGATTTTTCGCTGCTTCGCGGGTTTCCGTGGACAATGGGTCTTTTAATTTCTGGTACATGCTTCCTCAGTTGGTTTGCCCAGTTGATTTCATACAAGGGACGCTATTGGCAGATGGCTGAGAAGCTACCCAACTTACTTTTCTCTTTCTTTTGCGCTGACTTTCTCTGATCCTGACGTAGGGGGATTGAGCAGGGGGGCTGTTCGCAAACCTAGACGATACGGACGCTCGTCTAAAAATGCTGAAAGATTATCTTCACGTTGCTGCTTCCTGAAACGACATGCTGCACGGAGCTTCGCATACTTAAAAGCTCGAAGGGCACGTATTGATTTTTGATTGAAAAACAAACTCTGTCTCACTTTGTCTGCTCCTGACGGAGGGGGTGTGAGCTGCCACCTTCAACAGCTTTGTGCCACGGTGCTTCACATACTTAAAAGAAAAACAGCCCTATTGATCTGTTTGCTTTTCTCTCTATCTCTGTGACAGTCACTACTCCTGACAAGCACTCCTTTGAAGAGGAAGATATGTTTGCATTCTTTTAATTGTGAGATGGAACTGTTATCTCTGTCTTGTCATGGAGCACAGTTTAAACTTTTGAAAAAGAGACAAATGTTTGTTTGCAGTGTTTGAATAACGTTCCTGTCTCTCTACAACCTCCTGTGTTTCTGCGCAAATCTGTGACCCAAGCATGACAATATAAAAATAACCATATAAACATATGGTTTCTACTTCGCGGATTTTCTTATTTCGCGGGTGGCTCTGGAACACAACCCCCGCGATGGAGGAGGGATTACTGTAATACAGGCAGTGAGATATCTGCAAAGTATCGCCGGCTTAGAAGAACGTAGCGAGGTTCTAAGTGATGTACAGTAGTAACTGGTGAAATCCCTTATCCTTAACTAGGGAATTTTAGTAGTTATGCCTTTAGCTCTGGCTCTGTCTTGAGGAAACGTCTTTACGTTTTGAAGTGTTTGCTGTATAAGGCTACCACTAGTGAGCCCGGCAGCGTCTGATTTAACTTTCGTTTTGGTAGCATTAGCTGCTAGAAATTCCGTGTATAATTTTTATGGTGGTTCTTCAGATGGATAATTAAATTGAAAGATTTAATTCTGCAGCCTCCTCGCATTCTCATTTTTGCAGGCAGAGTAGATAGCAACTCCGTTATCTTCCTTTTTCACAGAAAAATATGACCACACGGCTGACATACTGCTTTACCAACGATATCTGCCAGGTGAATAAACAATGCATGTAGTGCACCTGTCAGCGAAACTAGGAAACCCTGTGGCGTTTTTTTTTTTTTTTTTGTGAGCGCAAGGGGCTGCGCTTGCATGCATGTTTTTCTGCAGCTTAATGTCTGCCTCACCAAACAATGAAAACAACATTTAATTATTTAGTGAACTGACAGTGTTGACAAGCCTGAATTATATCGGTTGGCTGTATCGGTTAAAATGTGCACATCTGACCTATTTCGATGTCATCATTTTTAGTGAACATCGGCCAATAACAATACAGTTCCCGATATATCGTGCATCTCTAATTCATTAGAGTGATAAGTAGGGCTGCAATGATTAGTCGATGTAATCAACGACGTTGACTACAAAAAATTGTCGACGCAGATTTTTTATTGTTGATACGTCCTAAACAGAACTTTCAATAGAGGCTCCAGTCACAAAGAACCACATTGGTTTTTGTAACTGCAATGCACTACATGAACATCTGGGGGCAGTATTGTTTGTTATTGTTTGTCAAGACTGCACAGTCCTACCAACGAAGAAAGAATGTCTGCGGAGAAGAATGTAGAGGAAAATAAACGTGGTTGCAATGGCGAGTTGGCTAGAGGAGGGTGAAGGAGATGGAAAAAAAATTGAGACAGAAACTTTCTAAAGTGTGGGAGCATTTCACCGAAAAAGAAAAAAAAGTTGAATGCAGATTATGCAAAGCGAAGCTTTCTTTTCACGGCAGCACCACCGCGATGCATGAGCATCTGAAACGCAAGCATTCCTGTCAATTCAGAAATGAGGTTGTTCCAGTTTTCCAAAGTGGCTTTGTACTAAGTCCACACTTTCTTTTTAACTTTACATACCCGCCTCTATATCAGTTTTCCTCATTCCCTTCGTGAATGTTATGTTATACTTAAAAATTAAGTTTAAAGCCATATCATACCATTTTCTAAGCCCACTTTCAAACCATGCAAATTAAACAATATTTTTAAGGATACAATTGAAATATAGCAAACTTGTAGTGGGATTATTACTATCTACACAGTAATCAGTTTAGCCTCTTCATTACAGTTAATTATCTGTTACTACCAAAATTAATTAACGAGAATTTAATTTTACTTTCTTTTTTTCAAAAGGATATTTACTTAACAGTGCTATTAAGACCAATGATAAAATGACTTTCTTACTTGTAAATCTATTTTATATAATACTTGAAATCATGCGTTGAAAAATAGATTACATGTTGTTTGGGGAAATAAGTGTAATTTTTTTAAATGGTGCACAGATTAAAGATGTTGACAGTATTCTGATTCACTGTGTAAGGGCCGCTAAGTAAGCAAACATTCACTGCACAATGGTGAAATGGTATATGTATATTTGCATAAAATGGTAATTATGGTGTTTAGCAGTTTATTTAGTGCATTTTTTTTATTCAAACATAATTAAGTAGCAAAAAAGCCAGTCTTTGATTTGTTCAGTGGTAGTACTATTCATTTTTCAATTTCAGTTTATTTTTGGATAACATTCTTCACTGAGCATATTACCAGTAAAGTGCTATGCTGTTCAACACTCCCATACAAGAACACAAACTACACAGTGAAACTGAGTATGACAAAACAACATCCATCAACACTGTGTTTGAGGTGTGGCCAGTGGAATAGTGGAGAAGATAGGAAAATACATACTCCATTCAGTAGCATTGCGACAGAAAGTAAACCTGTAAGGGGGTTAGGATATGAAATTGAAGTTCTGATGACCTAGGCAAACTGGCAGCCTGCCACCTGGCCATTTTACAAGTGCATGGCAGAGATTGTCAAATGAAGATTAAATCCCAAGACTCCCAAAACCCCAGAAGTCTTGGTCCAGCTGCCTGTTTTGAGACCCCCATAAGCAGTGTTCAAGTTTTTTCAGCCTTCGCTAACTAGATATATGTAGGACTTGGCAAGGACTAGATTTGATGGATTTGAGATACAGTAATCCCTCGCTATATCGTGCTTCGCCTTTCGCGGCTTCACTCTATCACGGATTTTATATGTAAGCATATTTAAATATATATCGCGGATTTTTTGCTGGTTCGCGGATTTCTGAGGACAATGGGTCTTTTAATTTCTGGTACATGCTTCCTCAGTTGGTTTGCCCAGTTGATTTCATACAAGGGATGCTATTGGCAGATGGCTGAGAAGCTACCCAACGTACTTTTCTCTCTCTCTCTCTCTTGCGCTGACATTCTCTGATCCTGACGTAGGGGGATTGAGCAGGGGGGCTGTTCGCACACCTAGACGATACGGACGATTATCTTCATGTTGCTCCCTTCTGTGCAGCTGCTTCGTGAAGCGACATGCTGCACGGTGCTTCGCATACTTAAAAGCTCGAAGGGCACATATTGATTTTTGATTGTTTGTTTTTCTCTCTCTCTCTCTCTCTCTTTCTTTCTCCGCTCCTGACGGAGGGGGTGTGAGTTGCCGCCTTCAACAGCTTTGTGCCGGGCGGTGCTTCGCATACTTAAAAGCCAAACAGCCCTATTAATTTGTTTGCTTTTCTCTTTCTGACATTCTGTGCTCCTGACGTGCACTCCTTTGAAGAGGAAGATAGGTTTGCATTCTTTTAATTGTGAGACGGAACTGTCATCTCTGTCTTGTAATGGAGCACAGTTTAAACTTTTGAAAAAGAGACAAATGTTTGTTTGCAGTGTTTGAATAACGTTCCTGTCTCTCTACAACCTCCTGTGTTTCTGTGCAAATCTGTGACCCAAGCATGACAATATAAAAATAACCATATAAACATATGGTTTCTACTTCGCGGATTTTCACTTTTCGCGGGGGGTTCTGGAACGCAACCCCCGCGATGGAGGAGGGATTACTGTAACACCACATAATTGGTATATTTTATTTGCATTTAAGCTGTGATTAAATATGATGCAATGTCTTGAAGAATCATAATTGAAAAACGAAATACTTGTGGTTTTAGATAAAACAATAATTAGAATAGAAAAATATTTATACATAATTATCATACCTAAGTGTCCATCCATCCATCCATCCATTTTCCAACCCGCTGAATCCAAACACAGGGACACAAGGGTCTGCTGGAGCCTATCCCAGCCAACACGGGGCACAAGGCAGGAACCAATTGCGGGCAGGGTGCCAACCCACCGCAGGACACACAAACACACCCACACACCAAGCACACGCTAGGGCCACTTTAGAATCGCCAATCCACCTAACCTGCATGTCTTTGGACTGTGGGAGGAAACCGGAGCGCCCGGAGGAAACCCACGCAGACACGGGGAGAACATGCAAACTCCACGCAGGGAGGACCCGGGAAGCAAACCCGGGTCTCCTAACTGCGTCTCTATGCTTAATATACACAACAAAGGTCACATACAGTAAATTCAGGAAGTATTCAGACCCCTTCACTTTCTGCTCACTTAGACAATAAAATAGTCTCCAGAAGAACTCTAGAATTTTCTCATGGAACCTACAAGTGCAAGTGTCTACTGTTAGAAAAAGGCTGCACAAATTTAGATCTGCATGGAATATGTGTCAGGAGAAAACCAGAAAGAATATCGGAGCTAACAAAAATTTTCTCATGAAAACCTAGACAAAGACTAGGGCTTCTGGAACAATGTGCTTTGGACAGAAAAGGCAAAGAGTTATTTTGCAACAGTACCGGAATACATATTTGGCGAAAACCAAAGGCAGCATTTGACTAGAAGAACTTCATACCTACTCTAAAGCATGTTGTTGGAAATGTTATGGTTATGGGCTGCTTTGCTGCGTCAGGGCTTTGGCAACTCATCATCACAGAATCCAGTATGAGTTTTTTATTATACCAGAGTGTGCTGTCAGGAGATTGACCTAATGTGAATGTGAAACTTGCAACATGACAGTGACCCTAAACATAACAATAAATGTACCAAGAAATGGCTAATGGCCAAGCCAAAGCACAGATCTGAATCCCACTAAGAAGCTTGGTTGATGGGAGATTGGTATGGGTATGGCCTTATTTGACATGGGCTGTGCACGCAAGACACCCTTCAAGTACAGCACAAAAAATTTTCTCCTAGTTGATTTTAGAGGCAGATGTTGTTTCTGCCAAATGGGGCTATACCAGTCATTAGAGTCAAGGGTACTCTTACTAACAGAAATGGTACATATGATAATTTTTCATTGAATAAATTATTGTCAGGTCGAAGTCAAATTTTCATTATTTTTTGTTATAATTGCTTTACTTTTATCTATTATAGATTCATTTTAAATGGAGATCAAATCTTGATATTGTCATATAAGTAAATATAATGGTATAGTGTCACATTTTATAAAGACTGCCAGCTTCAATGTTTTGGTGACTTCTATTGGACATTTTTATGAACTCAATTGATGAGCATGGATGTTTGCTTGAAACTTGACTGCAAACACTTTTAGTTAGGCAAAATGTTCAGTCTGCTAGCTATATGCAATGTTTTCAGCACAGCATGCTCACTGTAAATATTACATCTGTATAGTGCTGTATCTTTTGTTAAAACAATCTTTCAATAAGAAAATGCTTGTACAGGTATTAAGCCAAAACAAAAAAATGTGTTTACACAATAGCTATTGTCTGGTCAAGTCAGTGTAATGTAGTGTATATTTTCTGTAAAGGTGTTTTTATACCCTCTATGCAATTAAAATACTCTTTCATTTAGCATATAGCATAGTTTAAGAAACTTATTTAATCAGTATATGTATAAAGTTGTTGGCTTGAAGATTACATATGCAGTGAAATTTATGTTGAATATCTGTCTTTGCAAATGAACAATGGAACTGCCGTCTCATTTTTAACCTAAATTTCTATGAGTGTTTAGTTGACTGGTAAATTGAATTTGTATTCACTGAAGCCAATACACCGTCAGAGACAAACACTAAGAAAGTGAGAATTTGTTAAAAGGAGTAACTCCACTACAAGGTCATTTTTAAATAATCCACTTTGTTAAAAATCAGTGAATAAAATTTTTCATATTACTTCAGAAGCAGTTCTTAAGAACAAGCTATAGAAAGCCATAGGTGTTGGCTGCAAATTTTCGCATTGCCATAAAATAAGAATTTTGAAATATTAAACATACTAAAAGCAGTGTGCAACATCTGGCATTACTGTGGAAAACTACATTCCATGTATGAATAAAACATTAACAATGTAATGTATGACATTACATGCTGAGGTTTTGTCCACCACTGGTTTCTGCATCGCTATTCACTTAATTCAATCTGATTATTGACTTATAGCAACTTGGTAACTGCACCTCTTGTATGTTCTCCTATCATTGACCTAGATTGTATTATTGTAAGCCTTCCCTAAATTATGTTATATCAATGGTGACCCAGAGTTTGTTATTGGGAAATTAATAATGAATTATCAGTTCAGACTAGGAAATGCAACATTGATTTAAAGTGTTTAGCACCCTTGGTAGGACAAGTGACATGCTGATGCAATTTGAAGAATGGTATACAGTATATTCCATTAATCTTTGAAATCCTCATCAACAATAAATAATGGTTTAAGATGTAATCATTCATATTGTGTTATGATGTTGCATAGCTCACTTAGTGAAATGATGATGGTATACAGCAATCAGAGGTGGGAGTGATAGTAAGGTTACTAGGGAAAATTATGCATCCATCTTGTAGTCCTAAACTGAGGTCTTCTCTCCTTCTTCTTCCAGCTGCTCCCATTAGGGATTGCCACAGCGGATCATCTTGTTCCATATCTTTCCTGTCCTCTACATCATGCTCTGTCACACCCATCACCTGCATGTCCTCTCTCACCACATCCATAAACCTCTTAGGCCTTCCTCTTTTCCTCTTGCCTGGCAGCTCTATCTTTAACATCCTTTTCCCAATATACCCAGCATTTCTCCTTTGCACATATCCAAACCAACACAATCTCACCTCTGTGATTTTGTCTCCCAACCGTCCAACTTGAGCTGACCCTCTAATGTCTTCATTCCTAATCCTGTCCATCCTTGTTACACCCAATGCAAATCTTAGCATCTTTAACTCTGCCACCTCCAGCTCTGTCTCCTGCTATCTGGTCAGTGCCACCGTCTCCAACCCATGTAACATAGCTGGTCTCTCTACTGTCCTGTAGACCTTCCCTTTCACTCTTGCTGATACCCGTCTGTTACAAATTACTCCAGACACTCTTCTCCACCCATTCCACTCTGTCTGCACTAGGGAATCCATTCCCGGGCTCCCGGTAATCGGTAATGCACTAGGGAATCGGGAGCCCGGGATTTCTCTGACTTTTTCATTCCCGGGAATTAAACTGCTGTAATTCCCAGAAAAACGTGAATGGTCAAGCTCGCATATATAGCGTGTAAAAGTGTAAAAATCAATCAAAAAATAAGAGTTATAGTTGAAGATAATTAAGGTGGTGCCATTGCTGCAGTTTGCACTTCATCAGACAACAGCTTTGAACAGCAACTTGAAATTGCAGTGTGTCAGTCTGTTGCATCCGCATTATCTGTGCCAAGAAACTTGCCATCACAGAATGATAAGAAACTGGATGCATTAGTAAAAGCTGAAATGGTGGTGTTTCAGAGCAACGGCAAGTGTGGGTGGTGTTTAGAACAAGTGTGTATCAGTATTTGATGACTATGCCGCCTACTTCAGTTAAGGCAGAGCGTACTTTCTTAGCGGCTGGCGTACTCTGCATGAAGGTGCGCTCTAGCCTGGAAAACCGCAAGCTGGACACGTTGTGCTTTCTACGCTCTTATTACTGCAACTAACTAGATACATGTACTTATATGACAGTAAGCACTGCTTGTAGATAAGGTTAGTCTTTTGTGTCAACATATTGCAGTAGTTTTATTAAAAATAAGTGTCGGTCGTTCCAAAACCGTTCACATGTGAGATGCCTGTGCACTGTGTCATCCCCGGGCGCCCAGGATTCCCGGGAATGAAATGCGGGATTCCCGAATTCCCAGGAATGGATAAACCCGTCCGGGAATGGATTCCCTAGTCTGCACTCTTTTTTTCACCTCTCTTCCACAATCCCTGTTACACTGAACTGTTGATCCCAAGTATTTAAACTCATCCACCTTCGCCAACTCTACTCCCTGCATCTTCACCATTCCACTGACCTTCCTTTCATTCACACACATGTATTCTGGTTGTTTCCACTGACCTTCATTCATCTCCTCTCTAGAGCATATCTCCACCTCTCCAGGGTCTCCTCAACCTGCTCCCTACTCTTACTTTAGATTACAGTGTCATCAGCAAACATCATAGTCCAAGGGGACTCCTGACTGATCTCATCTGTCAACCCGTCCATCACCATTGCAAATAAGAAATGGCTAAGAGCTGATCCCTGATTTAATCCCACCTCCACCTTGAATGCATCCATCACCCCTTCTGTAGACTTCATCACTTTCACACTTCCCTCTTACATATACTGTACAACTCTTACATACTTCTCTGCCACTCCCGACTTCCTCATACAATACCACAACTCCTCTCAATGCACCCTGTCATATGCTTTCTCCAGGTCCACAAAGACACAATGCAACTCCTTCTAGCTTTCTCTATACTTCTTCATCAACACCCTTAGAGCAAACATTGCATGCTTTGTGCTCTTTCTTGGCATGAAACCATACTGCTGCTCACTAATCATCACCTCCCTTCTTAACCTAGCTTCCATTACTCTTTCTATAACTCCATGCTGTGGCTCATCAATTATATCCCCCTGTAGTTACTACAGCTCTGCACATCCCCCTTATTCTTAAAAATTGGCACCAGTAAACTTCTTCTCCACTCCTCAGGTATTACTTATTTCCTCCTTGCTAATCCACTGCACTTCCTGATTCACTGTCTCCACATCATTCAACCTTCTCACATTCTCATTCTCTTCATTCATCAGCCTCTCGAAGTACTCTTTTTCCCATCTTCTCAACAAGCCCTCTTCACTTGTATGTTTCCATATTTATCTTTTATGACCCTAACCTGCTGCACATCTTTCTCAGCTCAGTCCCTCTGTCTAGCCAATCGGTACAGGTCCAAAATCCGTACTAACCCCTACTTTCTCTTCTGTACTTTTTCCGGTTTTCTGTAGTGGCGATCTGCGCCACCAACCACCACCTAATCAAAGCACCGTGATGTCCTTACATTAATGAATTAAAGGCCAGCAGTCCACATAACCATCATCGTCATCAAATTCTTCCATGAGAACCCTGAATACAATGAGGACTGATTGAGGTCATTTATGTTGGGTAGAATGACTAGATTTTATTTTTTTTTCCAGCAGTCTGGATTTTTTTTCTCTCTCTGTCCTTCCTGGCCACTGGACCTTACTTTTATTCTGTGTTAATTAGTGTTCCCCAATTTTAATTATTTTTGTCTTTTTTCTCATTCTTCATCATGTAAAGCACTTTGAGCTACATTGTTTGTATGAAAATGTGCTATATAAATAAATGTTGTTTTCTCCCTTCTTAGTGTCCAGCCTCTCATACAACTCATCATACGCCTTTTCTTTTGCCTTCGCCACCTCTCTCTTCACCCGCATTATCTCCTTGTACTCTTGTCTACTTTCTGCATCTCTCTGACTATCCTACTTCTTCGCCATCCTCTTCCTCTGTATACCCTCCTGTACTTCCCCATTCCACCACCAGATTTCCTTTTCCTCCTTCCTCTGTCAAGATGTCACGCCAAGCACCCTTCTTGCTGTCACCCTTACTACTTCTGCTATAGTTGCCCAGCTGTCTGGTAACTCTTCACTATCACCCAGTGCCTGTCTCACCTTCTCCCTGTACTCAACCTTGCAGTCTTCCTTTTTCAACTTCCACCATTTGATCCTTGGCTCTGCCCTCACTCCTCTCCTCATCTTGATCTCTGTCATCCTACAGACCACCATCCTATGCTGTTTGTCTACACTTCACCCTGCTACCACTTTGCAGTCTTTAATCTCCTTCAAATTGACTCTTCTGCATAGGAAATAATCTACCTGTGTGAATCTTCCTCCAACTCTTGTGTTTTACCCTATGTTCCTCCCTCTTCTTAAAATACATATTCACCACAGCCATGC
This sequence comes from Erpetoichthys calabaricus, assembly GCF_900747795.2. Classification (NCBI taxonomy): domain Eukaryota; kingdom Metazoa; phylum Chordata; class Cladistia; order Polypteriformes; family Polypteridae; genus Erpetoichthys; species Erpetoichthys calabaricus. The sequence continues at coordinate 26,698,821 of NC_041401.2, forward strand.
CCATCCTTTTTTGCAAAATCCACTATCATCTGACCTTCTTCATTCCTCTCCTTGACATCATACCTACCCATCACCTCCTCATCTCCTCTGTTCCCTTCACCAACATGTCCATTGAAATCTGCACCAATCACCACTTTCTGTCCCTTAGGTACACTGTTCATCACTTCATCCAACTTTCTCCAGAAATCTTCTTTCTCATCCATCGCACACCCAACTTGTGGGGCATATGCACTAACAACATTCATCATCACACCTCCAATATCCAGCTTCATAATCATTATTGTGTCTGACACTCTTCACTTCTAAAAGTTCACTTCACTTGACATACTCTTCCTTCAGAATAACTCCTACCCCGTTTCTCCTTCCATCCACACCATGATAGAACAATTTGAATCCACCTCTGATCCACTTGGCCTTACTCCCCTTCCATTTAGTCTCTTGCACGTACAATATATCAACCTTCCTTCTCTCCATCATATCGGCTAACTCTCTCCCCTTAACATTCAAAGTTCCTACCCTCAGTTCCACTCTTTATCTTCCTCCACTCTTCTTTCCTCCAGACACGTCTTCCCCCTCTTTTTCTTCTTCTTCTTCGGCCAACAGTAACCCAATTTCTTTCAGCACCCTGTTGGCTAACAGTACTGGTTTCGGTCGTTGTTAACCCGGGACTTGACTGATCTGGTGTGGAAATCTGTATTTTTGTCCGCATATTGATTTGGCAAAATTTTACACTGGATGCCCTTCCTGACATAACCCTCCCCATTTATCTGGGCTTGGGACCGGCACGAAGAAACTCACTGGTTTGTGCATCCCCTGTGGCTGCGTTAAACTGAGGTCTTCTCTGATCTGCTGAAAACGTGAGAAGTGATCCATGAAAATTACCAAAGCAGTGCTTAGAGCTATAAGCTTGTAGTGATTTTTACAAAGTTTTAGTCTATTTTTTTAAATTTTTAAATTTAAACAATTAATTAATTTTAATTAATTTTAATTTAAACAATTAATTAATTTAAACAATTTTTAAACTTATAAATACACAATGTAACTTAATAAATAAAAGTTGTTATTCACTTAAAAGAAAGTGCAGTAATAAAATGTTCCTAGGATTAGTCACTTCTTTGTACCTGTTGTACAGTTAAATTATCAGTTTACACAGTATTTTAATTGCATGAGTAGGCATATTTGAATGTCTCCTTAATACCTCACTTTTATGTTGTATTCAACTACTTTTTAGCTAAATTAATGCAGAAGTGTAATAGAAAATATGTACAATTTTGGCCACTGGGTGTCTCTTTTAGAACAAGGTAATTCTAGTTTTCCATAACTTATTAGTGTAATGTAGATTATCACTCTTCTGCTGCAAACACCTCACTATTTGTTAATGGTGGTCATTATCTTGATAAGTTAATAAGGCTCCAGCATTATACTATATTACAGTATGTATGAAAAACTGGAAGATTCACTCAGCTTATCATTGTATTGTTTTTCTGAAATTGTGGAATAGTTTATACTGTTCGTCTGAAATATCTGAGAACTACGCAGACATTTTAGATTTCAAAGAAAGCTCAACATTGTACAAAGATAATGAATATTTAGACATACTTTTGTTGTAATAAGGAAGCTGCAAAAGTAGGACCCCTGTTTCTGTTGTGCATTTTTCCTCTCTTTTTTAACTTGCAGTCTTCAACCTAAAGTGATTATCAGGCTATTGAAATACTAAAAATAAGGCTTTGAATGGTTTCTTGTTATCCTGTTGTCGAAGCCGTGTAATTATTAGAAATCGGCAATAACAATTAAATATTAGTAATTTTCCGACTGGTGCCCTGTTCAGGGCCATTTTCTGCCTTGTGCTATGAATATAGGTATGCTGCAGCCTTTCTGTTTCAAGCCAGTGTAACTTTTATGTTTCAGTGGTTAGTAGATAGATCTATATAATGTTTGAATTGGTAAGTGCTGTTGTGTTTTTGGTGCAGTTGTCCATTATGTTTATGTTTGCAGCCAGTTTTGTCAAAGGTGGTCAAAAATGATTCAGTACATTTTTTAAAAGAAGGAGAACATTTAGCTAGAAAGGGTGTAAGAGGGGGAAGGACCTTCAATAAAACAAAATATAGATGGAATCGGAGTATTAAAGCTGAGTTTTAATACAATAGTGACAGTAATGCATAATACTTTATAACTAAAATTACAAATTACTTTAGGGGCATTTATACCTATATCCTTGTGTTAAGGAGAGTAATAACTGTTTATTTCCTATTCTGATTGTTGTAACTGGCCCCATCCAGTCTGTAAGTGTGTTTGTCTCTGACCTTTCAAAGTATTTTCTGCTCAGAGGTGCACTTTGCTAGTTTAAGGACAAGCATTTCTGGCTTGTTATATGGACTACAAGTCTAAGAAAAAAACAAAATTTTGAACTTAAGTAAAAATGTTTTCCATTGATGTTGCATTGTTTATACAGTACAATCATGCAACACTAAATTTGAATGATCTGAAATGTATTGTGCATACTATATTAGATGTAATCAGTGGCCTGCTAGAAATGGAGATTTCAGGTAGTAAAAAGAGACACCAGACAGGAGGAAAGCAGAAGGATTTGGAGGAATTATACCTATGGATGTGCAGAGGTCCACAGAAGATTGTAACAGCTTCTGGATTCTAGAGGTTACATGGTCCTAGATAGAAATTTACAGAAATGTGCTGGCTATTTAGATCAACTAAAGGTTCACTGGTGCAGGGTCACCAGGAGCCACTAGACAGAGTCCTATTCCTGGCATTCCTGATGTAGGACTGCCTCTAATTCTAGGATGAGGTTTAAAATTGCTTTATTTTTAATGTCTGATTGTGGAGTTGGGAGATAACATGAAGACAAAAGGTGGGATTGAGATTGATTTAAGGTGGGCATGTGCTAAAGTCAGCCCGCCAGATAGTTACAGATCTGTGCAAGTCGGCCCAGAGTTGCAGTAGGTGATTATGTTTTCTTGTTTATTTAAATGAATTGTATCTCCTCCTTTTTTAGGCCCCATTATTTTATAACATTTATAATTTTTGTGTACTTTAGCTTCTTTGGTATAAGCTGCTACGAGAGTGCTCCTTCCTGTTACAACAACTTGAGTCACTTGAAAATGGTTTTTAATCTAATCTTTACTTCTTTATACCACATCAGCTGTGTGTTAACTTAGCCAAGCATAGTTTATAGATTTTTTTTTTTTTTTTGCAACGGTCAGAAGGTACTCGGATCTTCTGAATGAAATTTAAAATTATGCACATTAAGATGCATTCTTGTGGAACTGTTTACCTTAATTAGTTATGAGTCAATTGCTTTGCTTTCTTCAGTTAACCTATGTGAAGTGTCAACATTATGGTGTACATTTGTCATTGCAATTAGTTTATGGAAACTATGCTGAATTACTTGCAGGTTTAAAAATTGTCTTGCTTGATGAATCATCCTCTCTGTATTTTCTTTATACAGTATTCAGTCATGCCATGAAGTTTATTGCTGCTCCAACAGCACATGTGGAACTATGTTTTTCTAAGATTAGCATTTGCTGGGAGAAATCCAATAAATGTGTAATTGTGGGCTCATGGACCAAGTGCATTTTCTTGAAAACAGCACAAGCAAATTCATCATCAGAAACTCAGAAGGAATATCACATTAATAGGTAAGATCAAGGGCAAAATGAATAGGCAAAGGCATAATAGTAAAACTTAGGAAATTTAGCAGGTGATTAGGAAGAAAAGTATGAAAAAGGAAACAAGTTATTATTAACACAATAGATAAGCAAAACGAGATGGTAAATCCAGGCTTGTTTAAGTACATCTTGTCTGTTTTGTGGTAGTTAGAGGTTTAATTTAAGATGGTTAAAGGGTGTAGGCTAAAAGAGGGTAGCACATTAAAGAATGAGTGAGAAGTGGAAAGTAGGGAAAAAAGTGGCTTTGCTATCTCAGGCTCTCAAGAAAAGATCATTTTTTAGTTTAATGGGATTGTCAGAGCTTTGTGATCAATAGGCTAGAATAGGGCTGGGTGATAAAACAATAAAGAAAATTATCATGAAATAACCTTTCCTGAATAGAAATATAAAACATGGTTGATACCGTAATAAGGATACTTTGATATTTTGCAAACTCCAAGTAGGCTTTCATGTGTGTTTTACTGAAGAGAAGTTTCTGCCCAGATTGGTGGGGTGTTGCAGTGATGGTTCTTCTGGAAATTTCTCCCATCTCTATACAGATTCTCTGCCGCTCTGTCATAATCAGTAATCATCGGGTTCTTGGTCACTTCTCCTACCATGGTCCTACTCCCCCTATTGCTCAGTTTGGTGATTAGCTCGAAGAAGAGTTGTTGTTGTGCCAATCTTCTTCCATTTAATAATTATAGAGGCCACTGTCCTCTTGGGTTTTTTTTTTTTTTTTTTTTTTTTTTTTTTTTTTTTCTTCTCCAGCTTTCCCCATGTCTGTGCCAAGACACAATACTGTCTCTGAGCTCTGCAGGTAATTTATTTGACCTTGTAGCTTGATTTTGGCTCTGTTACACATTGTCAACTGTCTCAATCATGAGAGGATTCCCTACAGCTTAAATATAAAACTTCCAGCACAAGTTCAAAAAAGAAGTAATTTGTGACAATTTGGAATAAACATGGGCAAATATCTTATAAACAGTACCTAGGCTTTCATTTGATCTCAGTGCTATCGAACTATATTATGTTAATTGTGATTAATTAGCAGATGCCTTTATGGAAGACAGCTCACAAAATCAACATATTTTCAAAAGAATTTATTGGTCGGCAAGAATGGTATCAATTAAGAAATGTTAGAGTACAAAAAGCTTTATAATGTAGTCCAAGTAGTAAATGTTAAATTAGCAGAAAAACAAAAGTATTGTAACCTATGAGCTAATAGTTAGACCAGTCAGAGAATAGCAGAAGGGTAGGAAGCCTAACTAGTCTTAAAGTGCTTTATGAAAAGGTGTTTCCTTCAAAAGGCTCATGATTATCCGCAGACCGGAAGCAATTTGAATACTCATCAGCACTTGTTCCATGGCTTGGGAGCAAACACAAGGAAGTTTTATGCATTTTTAGTTTGCCTGAAGAGGAAGGAATGCAGATTCTTAACACTACATGAATACGTACATGAAATGTATGTGTTCCAGATAACAATATATTATTTGCCCTATACAATTCAAGGCACCTCACACCCAGATAAAAAGACTTGAGCTGGGAAAACTTGGTGTACGACTAAAGCTGCGTCGGTGGTGGATGGGATAGCAGGCTGCCTGCTACTTGTGCTGCTTGACACATTTGCAAAACAAAAGATGCTGATGGATAGCTGAGAAGGAATTTAAGGTGGCTTGGGATAATGCATTTTTTCGTAATGTGTGGGACATCTAAATATTGAAATATTTCTGGATGTGATTAATCTTTGAAGTGGAGATGTATCAGCAGAAGATAATGTGTCAGCAGGAGTGTTCAGGAGAAAAGTGAAGAGAACTCCATTCTGAAGATGGTTCATAGCTTGAAAAATTGATTTTCATGATGAGAGAGATTATGAATAGGAAAAAAGAAGATGGCTGTACTCTTCAAAATGAGAAACCTTTTCTTTTGTCAACTGTTTCCAAGCACACACCTGCCTCTACACAATATGCATTACTGGTCTACTTGCCCACTATGACCATCAAATGCTATAGTGGAAATTTGGATCAGTCCTCCTCTGTCATTTCTTTATATTGACAGTAAATTTTAATTGCTAAATTTTGAAGGGGACAGCCTATCCCTCAATCCAGGCACCCTCATCTTTATAGTGTTTCTTTGCCTTCCCTTAGACAGTATTTCAAATTATATGTTTAATCAATAATTATCTGCTTGTGTAGTATTTGAAAATGATCAGAATAGCAGAACAACATTAACAACAGCAATGATCTTCCGGTTCAAATGGCATCTGTGGATGGCAGGCAGTTGCTGTTGTATAAACAGGGAGTTACTGTTGGTATGTAAAAAATGCAGAATGATTATAAGGATTACATTGCTGTGTCTCTTATGTTTTGCTAAATGGCTGGGGTTTAAAGTTAATAAGAAATCCACTTTTTTATTTAAAAGACCTTGTAAAGTACCTTAACATCATAGTAAATTTATTTGTATACTTGTAGCACTTTCTATACACAGGATGCAGCTGAAAGTGTTTTACAAACAATTAAAATACCATTTACTTCAATATACTGTACATAATGATAAAAGAAAAAAAAAGATTTTTGTAAGATATGCAAGTGAATTAATATAAGAAATACATTAAAACAAAGTAATATAAAAAGTAAAGATGAAGTAGACAGAGTAACTTAACAGTTAAAGCCATTTATTTATTTAGCTTATGATCATTATGTATCTTATATATATAAAACATCCATAGATGTTTAGATAAAAGAGGAGACAGAACTGAGTTCATGAGGATGTATGTTGAGTGAGGGGGAAAGTTTTATCCAAGGTCACATAGACACTAAATGAAAAAGGTGAACTTATTGTTTCTTTAACAAAATGGAGAAAATGGTACTGTAGCTGTCTGAGAGACCTAGCTAATATATGGTTAGTACTGGTACTTCAGGGTCCCCTAGAGGGTAGTGATGTCACACTTGAAACAAAGTTGAAACACAGATTCAAAGCTTCTTTGATTCATTTGAAGCCTAGTTTTCCTATACATTTCTCTGAAGTCAATATTAAAATGACAAAATCATGTGGCTGTACTGAATAGGAGTTTATAACGAAACATTGGTTTGAAAAGTTTCAAATGTTTTGCCTGAATTTGGTATTATAAAAATTAAGCTTAAGCTGGTGATCCAGGATCAGAACATTTTGCTCAATATACCATTTAGTACCTTTTAATAGTAAGTATCTCTGTTCCCTGATTTGTGATTATGTCCTCACTTCATTTGCCACACCCTTGAAAGCTTCTAAAAATTATATAAAGGCTGTTTAAGCCTCAGCGTTTTCACTAACTCTTTCCTCAGTCTCCCAGGTGTATTTTACTGAGCTATTTTATTACCATGATCTAGTTTACTTGCATCCAGCTAGTGTTTCTCTTAACTCTGAGCCTGTCTAGTCTACAGTACCTTGTAAGCTCTTGTTTCTACCTCTGCCTTTACACTTACTTTGATTTTGGATTAACACATTTGTTCTGTTTAAAAGGCTTTGCTCTTGAATCCAGCATCTTTGTATAAAATTAAAGGAACTAGAAAGAGACTAAGGTCTGCAGAATATGATCATTTTCAACTTTCTAAGAGGAAACAGGTGAATTATTTTGTTCACTACAATGTATGGTAATAATACCTCGACAAAGTGTTGACAACTTCACCACTCTCCTGATTGTATCAGAATTTCATTGGACGTACACAGTAGAGTACATTAAAGATGCCAAGAGTATCCTTCTAGAAGCAAAGAGAATAAAGGAAAAGATAATGTCATGTCATTGACAATGCCACCAATATGGCTGCCTGTTCACTACTTTTAGAAGTATGCCCTATATACTATCTTGTTTTAGTCACACACTGAATCAGGTGGTGCAAAAGGCCATAGTACAGTTCTCTGATCTACATGAAATACATCAAAACATAGTTGGCTTGTTTAGTTCTACCATCACTGCAAAGAGGGTCCTTTCCGACATACAGGAGCAGAAGGGCAATTCCAATTTTTTAAACTTGTCTAAAAAGCTGAGATTTGATCATACAGAACCTTATTAATGTTCCACTGCTTGCTTGAGCAGTGTGAAGCAGCCCAAGCTTCTCTCAGAACCAGTTTATATCACTTAAATGGTAGGCACTGGGCAGCGTGAAACAGTCAGCCAGTACTTTCATGCTGTTATTGTCTTCAGTCAAGCCACTGTTGAACTGTTCCTGTTAAACTAAACTATCCTCAGGAAATAGAATATCTTCAAAAATTATTCCTGTGGCCAGTATACTTTATCACAAACTTCAGGAAAAAAGCATAAGGATTACAGATTCATCAGTATTGCAGGAATCTGCAGGAACGATGTAAGGTAGTGCCTGTGAGGTCCTTTCTATGGCAACACAGCTGGATTCCAAATTCAAAGTTTTTTAGCTTTTGGATATTCGGAAAATGGCAGAAAAGTCTGTGAAGTATTTGCCTTCTGAATGCTGTGCTATCATTTGTTCTATTACTGAAACACAATTAAGTCCTTGTCTGACATCAGCATTAGCAGCTATAGTACTTCACATCAATGAAGATAATAGACAGTCTTTAGGATTTCTTTGACAACAGAGTTCACGAAACAACCTAGGGTCAGTGTATCTCTGCTGATTCCATAGTTCATGTTCAGCCCAGTCTCTGTCTCATACCTTTTTCCATTGGCGATGACCAATCCATCATTGGAATACTGGAGCAGTTATCTTTCCTCATCTGTTTTGATTACCAAAAATATATCTCTCAACCTCAGTGCCTTCTGAGAGGGTATTCTGCAAAGCAGGAGAGGTTTTAAGTAAGAAGAAAGCCGACTGCTTTTCTTTGTACTTATCACATTTTGGCGTTAGGAAACAATACTCCTCAGAAACGGCACTACTTAGGTAGCTAATGACCTTCTGATGGCTGCTGATGTGGGTAGTGTTCAGTCCTTGTACTTTTGGATCTTAGTGCAGGATTTGATGCTATATAGACCATGCACTTGTAATTAATAGGCATTGCTGGGTATCTCTGGGACTATCTTAGACTAGTTTACTTATTTGGCAGAGAGGAGTTTCTCAGTTAGTGTGGGTGATTGCATGTTAGCCTCAGCATCCTTGTCATATGGAGTGCCACAAGGATCTGTTCTTACACCAGTGTTAGTTTCCTTGCACATTCTTCCATTAATTTGAAATTTAAGTTCTTTTAAAAAGAGTTCATATCACTTTTATGTGATCAATATTCAGCTTTTATGCTTTTTTTAAAACCACAATACTTCCATAAGTTATCTGCACTGGTCAAATGCCTGAGTGAAATTAATAAATGGCTTGCTGGTAATTTTTTTACAGCTTAATTCTAAAAAAATTGTTATAATTATTTCCCTGTTTGCACACAGTGATCAGTCTCAAGTTATCGGCTGTTTCACACAACTTTAAATCTTGTGTCTAGAACTGGGGTGTTATGTTTGATCAGTCTATAATTCTTCATGCTGCTGTTAGGTCCTTACCTCATTCTTATCTCTATCATCTGAGGATTATATCAAACCTAAGAACAATAGCATTGAAGGCTCAAATGGAGACGTTAAGGCATGCTATTATATTATCAGGTCTTGATTATTGTAGTTAATTATTTACATGTTTAAACAAGATGTCACTGCACTGTCTTCAGTCTATTCTTAATGTTGCTGCTAGATTGTTAACCCACTCCAGTAAGTGGTCTCATATTACTCTGATTGTATCTTCTCTTTATTGGCTTATGGTGGAATTTACAATCCATTTTAAGTATATGAGTAACATCTCTATTACTAAAAAAAAAAAAAATCTTGACAAGGAAACAACAACAGCATTTATTTATATAGCACATTTTCATACATACAGTATAATGTAGCTCAAAGTGCTTTTACATGATGAACAAAAAAGAGAGAAAAAAGACAAAGTAAGAATTAAAATAAGACAACACTAATTAACATAGAATAAGAGTAAGGTCCGATGGCCAGGGAGGACAGAAAAAACAAAAAAAAAAAAAAACTCCACAGACAGCTGGAGAAAAAAAAAAAATCTGAAGGGGTTCCAGACCATGAGACCACCCAGCCCCCTCTGGGCAAAGACGAGGCGTGATCTTATCAGAAGACAATTTGACATCCTGCGAGAGACATTTTAACTCACGTGAGACAAGCAGTGAGACAGAAGGACAGCTGCTGTACAGGCTTTTAAATGAACGATGCGCAGATGCGACAAGCAGAACAGGCATTTTGGCAGAAGCAGCACAAAGCCAGTAGCTGATCCGTCCACTTCTGCTTAGCATGTGTTCAGCTCCCCCCCCCTTCACAACGCGAGTGGAAGAGACGTGAAGTGGCAGTAGTGTTGCGCACCTGATCAAGACCAGATCTTCCCGGAGAGACACTTGGACGACACGGAAGACTAGACATTACAACCTTAGGAAGCAAAACCCTTAAGACTGTGACTTTTGCACATCACGCCCTACTTACAAACAATTTAAAACAAGTTCACTGACATCTAACCTTGCATTTGTTGGAATGCTTTTGGCAGACAAACTTCAGGTGTTCCCAGCCCTTAAAACAATGACAAGCAGAACACGCAGCTTGCCAGCACTGATCCGAGCACTTCTCCTTAGCGTGCATTCAGCTCTCACACAAAAGTTTTAAAGTAAAAATGAAAATAATGCCTATGTAACAATTCCCATGAAAATAACAATCTCTTTAAATTGTTTATCTGGTAAACCAAACCTGGGGATGGGCGAGCGAAGCAAGCAGGGGACAGAGCCCCCTAGTAATAATAATAATAATAAATCTGCGATGTAGCGGGGGTGTGATAGTTGAACCGCGATATAGCGGTGGATCACTGTAATAACATATTGAACAATTATTAAAAAAGTAAAGTTGAATAAATTGGACTCTGCAGCTGCATAAATAAAAGGTCAAGTACCACTTCCGGTTAGCGAAAATAGCTCAAAAGTTCATAGAAACATATGTCTTGTACCTAATACTTGTATGCAAAATTTGGTTAACCTAAGAGAAAGCATACTCAAGTTAACGGGTTTACATACACACACACACACAGACACAAAGACATAATTCCAAAAATGGTATTTTCAGACTCTGGGAGGTGTAAAACGCAGAGATTCATCGAAATCTCAAAATGGAATTTTTGGAGGATCCCAATACTTTCCCTGTACTTTGTATATGAGAAAGTCAGGGAGGTCTAAAACGTTGAAATTCATCAAAATCTCGACATCTAATCTTTGGACAATTACCATACTTTCCCTATACTTCGTATATGAGAAGTAAAAAAAGTAGGAAGAAAACCTGCCTAAGCACATTTAAATAGCTTATCTCTCTTAATAAAAGTATTGTTTGTTAAGCAGAGTTGCATAAGCAGTTTCTCTATAAACAGCATAGAGTACAGCATAATCACATACACTGTATATTCATATTCACAATATGTAGACAATGCACAGGCAAACAGTAAGAGTGAAGAAAACCACAATGCAGGCATGTAAACATTGACTGCAGATGCGCACACACAAAAATTTTGGACAGTTCAAAATGTGTTCATATCAAATATGTCAATATCAAATTCAAATCAAGGAATTAAATACCACACCCAAAAGGATATGGTGGTTTCTAAAACTGTTTATTGAATACTAGCCAACCCGCAGAGTAGCATACGCCGCATAATTATTTATTGATGGGTGAACACTTCCTGAACGAGACAGTTGTCCAAATGGGGTGGGTTTGAGGATACGACTGTGAGTGAATGAAAAGATGGAACTCTGTAGAGAGCAACATACAATTGTCCGGGACTGAAAACTGGGGTTGGCAGATACAGGCATATCGTTTTGAAAGTTTGTCCCTGTGCCTTATTAATTGTCATTGCAAAGGCCAATCTAACAGGAAATTGTCTGCGTGTAAAAATAAAAGGCAAATTTGAATCTGATGGGGTCAGGGAAATCCGGGGAATATGGACAGTTTGTGAGGTAGGAGCTGCGATAGTTTTACACTCCAGTACATTGCGGTGAACGCTGGTAACAGTCCGTCTAGTGCCATCACAGAAACTTCTTGCTGGCATGAGGTTTCTGAGAAGCATGACGACTGAACCTATTTTAATTTTGAGTTTATGCGGAGGCATGCCAGTAGGAGTAAGACTGTTAAGAAATTCTCCGGGGAATGAAACTTGATCTGCGGGATCGTCTGTGATGATGGAGGCAATGCTGGTGAAAGTTACTTCATCGGTAGAGATAAGTTTCAGTACTTGTTCATTACGGTGTAGCGAGTCTTCGTTGGTGACGCTTAATATAGCTTGTGTACTGAGTTGTTCTGGAGTCACAGTTGAGAAGTTGATATCGCCATATAGTTGTTGAACGGGATCAGAAATAAAAGGAAAACAATGTGAAGGTAATGGGCGTGGGAGGAGTGTTAGAGTTGGCGGGCGGGGCTCTGTCGTGCATGCCATGGTTGGCTGCTTAGTGAATTGTTGGCGGGCGTGGCTCTGTCTTGCGTGCATCTTGCTTGCCATGGACTTAGTGAATTATATATATATAGATTACAGGTTACAGGTGTTCTGTTATTTGCCTTTCTAAGGCACTGTCTTCAGTACCAAAATGAATAAAATGTTTCTCATGCAGTTTCATTAATACAGTATATTTGATCTGATCTTGCCTGTCTGCTAGAAGGGTTGTTTTAAGAACCATCTGGCCACCAGATGTCACTGGGAATCTGCTGTTTTAAACATTTTGAAAGATTGAATATTTTCTTGAATTGATCATTTCTTAAATCCCTTAAAACCTGTAATCATGTCATCAGTTAGGATTTCTAATCTTATCCGACATGTGCCTTCCCTGATTCCATATTTAGTTATGGGATGGATTCTAAAACTGCTTTAGTCCAATGGTAAGTTAAAGAGAAGAATTTTCAGAGAAACGGACAGATAGGAGTTAAGAAGGGATAGTACTATGGTATTGTACAATTAGACAAGTTACTCCACCATACAGATGGTAATTAACACACATGTTGTACTGCCATTTTGCCACTTTACATTCTGTTGATCACTCTAGAGTGTACTATATTTTTATTATTATGTTTGTTAGTAATATTTTTATTTAATTTTATTTATCAAGTATTCTTGACGTGATTCTGTGTTTGAAGTGATAGCAATTTTATTTGACATTCTAAATGCCCGAAACTACTTGATCCTAGCTATTTGCTACTGAAGTAATGCCATGTTTGGGTTTTGGTTACAGTTTTAAGCAATAAGCTCCAGAAAACATCTCTATTTCAATTACAACATGTCTGTGGATAATAGCTAATTCATGGTGATGTATTAAAATGATTGGAGAAATACCACTAATGAGCTCATAATAATGGTACAGTATTTGTATGTGCAAAATATGTGTAAATGAATATCCTCAAATTCTACATGTAAAATTCTGTCTTTCTGTTTTGCATTTTTTATCATTATGGGGCATCCGTTATGCATTGAAAAAGCAGTGGACAATCGAGACATTGCATCCTTTAAAGACAAAGGATTAAGAAGTATTTTACATGTCAGTGATTTGAAACTGTATTATCTTTGCCCAATCATAATACTAAAACACTGTTGCTCTCTTTCACCTTGAAATCCCGGAATGTGTTAAACAACAAATTGTGAGCAGTTTGTATTTTTGACAAGACATTCTAGTAGCTACTGTATAATAACAGTTTACATAGCCCATGGTTTGGTTTATATCACAGGGTAGCATGGTGGCACAGTACAGTGATTAATGCTGCTGCCTGGGATCAAATGAGTTCACTGTCTCCTCACTGTGCCTATGTGGGCTTATCCTTGGTACTCGAGTTTTCCTCTTGCCTCCCACATAGGAGCTTGTTAAATTAAATGGTGACTATTAGCTTGTTCAGCATGAAGGGGTGAGGGTATTTAATAAAAAAATAAACAAACAGACTATATATAACTATCATAATTTCCATAAATGCTTTGAATCATGTGCTCCTGAACACATTAGTAAAGTCTAAGTGCCTAGTAAAGTCTAAGGCCAGAGTTAAACTTCACGCAACGCATGCTGCAGCGGATGCTCCTGCTACGCAAGCATTGAAGTGTTTATACTTGCACGCGTACTTTACGTAAATCTGGAGGAATCCGCCAGGTGGCAGTGCGAGATATTATCATGGCAAGAACATGTTCGGCTTCTCTGTGTTGTGAATTGCCTAGAACACCCATTAAATTCCGATGACACCTTACCGCAATATCTCTGAAAAGGATGTCTATTGATTAAATCCAGGGATGTGTCCATTCCATCAAGCATTGGGCACGAGTGAGAAACAATCCCTGGACGATGCCTCGGCTCATCGCAAGGTGAATACAAGCACACACATACACTAGTGTCATTTTAGCGGCACCAAATCTCCAAATCTACATATCTTTGGAAGGAAACTGGAGCACACTTGGGAAACCCAGCAGGAAAACGTGTAAACTCCAGGCTGGGAATATCAGCGACGTGACTCCCTGCAAGACAGCAGTGCTAACACTGTGTCACCCCATGTATGTAATTATTAACAGTATTCATTATTTAAACAAAATTACCGATTTATCTGTAAAATGTAATATACATACTTTAATGCTTTTCATCATGAAAGTGATATCAAGTATAAATCTAAGGATGCAAAATGTGCAGAGAGTTGGAATATTATACATTTAATGTGCTCAGTGTGGCGATCTATTGCTGGCGATTCGCTGCTGTCAGGAGCATAGGAAGCCCTAGAAAAAAAAGATGGCACAGAAGACGGTATGTGAGAATTTTAAAACGTATCGTGTCATTACAATCGGGAATATGCAACGCTTGAATATAAAAGCACCATGAATACATCTGTATGTCGGCATTTTGCTTCACCACATCGAACCATTTATCAAATATCGAAGTGTGCACACCGATCTCGTAGGATCCACAAAGCGGCTTTCTGTCACATGTAGATAGTAAACGTATACTCTGACGTCACATTCTAACTTTTAGCACACTGCGCCCCCTGACTTTTTGCTGGTACTGCAACTCGTGCACGCATAGCGTTAATTTCTGAGGACCTGTTCAGAGAACGCATCAAATGAACGCTTAGAACGCGTGGCGGCCATGATGCGGGCGCGTTCGAGTTCTGAGCGTGAAGTATAAATGAGCCCTAACTGTTCACGGTTCTTAAATTTAGTCTCAAAATTTGAGTAGGGTATCAGTTTTTCCATGGCAATGCAGGTCTGTGTTGTAAAGTCTCAAGGTCTGGAAAGCTACAGCACCACTAAAGGCCCCAGTTATTAATGCACATGAGCCACTCAGTAACCATGCACCTTAGGAATATACTTCCTTCAAGTAGTGCCCTTTCCCCTGTAGTATCTTGACATGCATCAAGGCTGCTATTTTAGTTTTCACTTGATCACAAGATCTTACTAGGGCTGGCCCCTGTCGTGAGCTAACATTTCCTGGTGCCTACACCTTTTTCACTGGGCAAACGTTTGTAATGCAATGAATTTCTTTTACTTAATCCAAATGTTAAACTGCCCAAGAAAGGGAAAACTCTTGATGAAAAAATGTGCTTTAATTCTCTTTGTTAAAGTCCATAGCTTAGTAGTTTGGTAAATTATTGTAGAAAAAACTAGAGCAATTTTGATTATATAATGCAGGTGAACAATAAAATTTTCTGGGCAGAATCTAAGGAGAAATTAACCTACAGTATACATAATATTAACTTGCATTAAAAGTAATCTCCAAATCTTCTAGTTAAGAAAAAAGCATAGCTATGAAAGCATATTCTCACTTTATGACTGTTTGCCAGATTGTTAAATATAGCAGATAGTGTGAGAATTTTTTTATAGATAATACCCTTTTTAACTAGCTATGCTACCTGTTTAAGATGGGTTGAAATACAAGTAATTAATGTAGACCTTAGACACACTGCACTGCAAACAATAATGCTATCTGGTTACTATGTTTATTATATATTATTTGTACAGGATTTGTAAAAGCTTTGCTAATTTTGCCATGTAGGTCTGCAAGAACTAAACCTCATAATCAATGATAAATAATAAAAACATTGGTAATAGATCACTTTAAACGATTAGTTGATTATGTCATTAGGTGGAGAACGTTGTGGTGCGCAACTGCATCACTTCTTTATTTAGTTGTGAATGTATTTGAGAAATGGCAGATTGTAAGCAAGTGACAAAAGACTGCAGCTTTTGACTTCAAGAGTTGGGAAACACTTTATTCTGAACACAGAATAAAAAGCTGTGAGTTGCAAAATGTGTAGGACTGACCTTGTATGGCACAGGAGCATAAAGGTGATGCACAAACATTTGAGAAGGAAACCTGCTGTTACAGGCCCTATGTAGGAGGAAGACTTGCCGCCATCCCAGTAAGTTGAATATTACTTTAGCGTTATGTGATACAGATACATGGACACAATGTTGGCTAGGCTAGGCATAATGACATAACTTATGTTTTGAAGTGAAGCATAATTGGAGTCATAGATTAGCTCTCTACAATATGAATAAAACAGTTGCATATGCGACAGAATTTGATGTTAGACCACTTAAAAATGTGTCATTTGCCACTAGCTAGTAAACACAGATTTTCACTTGCCATATTTGAGTATTTTTTTTGACACAGTCACTCTGCTAAATTGTGGTGTTTCATTATATCCTTGCATACACATGTAACATTAGAGTGCATGTTTACGAAAAATGGATGTGAAGAAATATCCCTGTCCAAGCAGAAAACATTTTTTTTAATTTGTTTATTAGTGTTGTGTGCAAAAAAAAAGTCAGACTCCAGCACCATACAGATGGAACAAAGCAGCGAGTGCAGCATTGAATCCAACAGCACATCAACTGCGACTGAAAGGCTCATTGCTCATTTTGAGTGAAAAGGCAGAGGCGGAGTGGAATAGCGAAACTTCCAGACTAGTTAGCTGTCGCAGTTCAGCTGGCTTTTATACAGTTTGGAGGAAGACACAATGAGGCTTATATAAACAGGCTTTTAGTTTAGTTAATTTAATTTATTAAAAACTTTTCAGTTTTTAAGGAAATTGTGTGTGTGTTCATTTCACATTCAGAGCCAAAATTGCTATGAAGTGTTTCATTTTTATTTATTACTATTTATTTTCAATTTATTAATATAAATGTTTTATAAAAACATATTTTGTTTAAAATATCTACAAGTAGTACATTAGTAAAGTCTAAGTGCCTAGTAAAGTCTAACTGTTCACAGTTCTTAAATTTAGTCTCAAAATTTGAGTAGGGTATCAGTTTTTCCATGGGAATACATGTCTGTGTTGTAAAGTCTCAAGGTCTGGAAAGCTACAGCACCACTAAAGGCCCCAGCTATTAATGCACATGAGCCACTCAGTAACTATGTACACTGCACTCATCCACTCATGTACACATCCACACAGGATGTAGGGGGAAAACTGATGAACCCTTAAAAAAACCATAAAGAGAAATTTTTTTCTGGAGAAAACCACATCATGGGGGGCTGACAACAGTTATGTTTCCACATCGCTACATTTTCCATAATTATTTGGTTTATTTATTAAACACAAAGTGTGGATTTTCCAGACACCTTGGCTTTTCAGACGCCATGATGTATTGTGTCCAGTTTAGGTCATCAGTGATGGTGTCTAAAGTGTTCTTTCCAGTATAGATGTAATAATGTTCTGCCTCCTGCTTCCTAGGTCTACAACCAACTTTTTTTTTTTTTTTTTTTTTTTTTTTTTTCTGACATTGAGAGATTGTTACCTAGGTACCACGTTATAGAGACGTTTTTCCTTATGATAAAGTGTCCTCTTTTCTGTTTGCTGTCTCATTGATGTTGGTGATGAGGCCTAAGATTGTTGTGTCAGAAGAAAATGTATTGATTGTATTGGAGAAGGGTCTGGATGCACTGTCTTAGATTAATAAAAGGACAGCAGTGGGCTGAAAACATTACCCTGTGGGGTGCCTGCATTGAGAATCAGTGTGGAGAAAGTGATGGTGCCAATCTGAACATGCCAGGAACAAGTTATTATCTTAAGCTCCTAAGGCATCTCAATAATTGCATGTACTGGCAATTACATTAGCGTACCTGATATGTGTTTTTACATGCATTTGCATATAATGCACAAAACACCTATTGCAATATCCTCTGTCTGTCTGTCTCTCTGTCCACGTGGAACAACTCAGCTGTCCCCGTGGACCAGTTTTGTTGAAATGCACTATATCTTGAACAGATCACACTGTACATAGTTAGAAAATTTAAAAATCTCAAATTGAAAAGCATTTGAGAATTTTCAAGCTTGTCATTCCTTGTGACTTCAACTGGTAATTAGTTTACTGTTTAAAATTTACCTTCATAGTAGTTACACCATCTTGTATATTTTGTATATGTTTCTCCTTTTCACCTCTGATAGACACAACTAATGTCAAACAGATCCCTAGTACAACCAATCAAGTTCTGGCTGAGTGCGTGTGCTGGTAGGAAGTCACTTAGTAAGTTGTTTCTGCTTTTTGCAGTCTTCTCAGCAGCTTGAATGCAAATAGAAGAAAAGCAGTGCATCACAACCTCAGTCCTTCGAATGCTTTAAGTTGTAAGATATAAGTTGAACAATTTTCCTAACTGTAAAAGTATAAAATGAAAGCATTGAAAATAAAAGGTTATGTACTGTAGATGTGAATGAAGTACCCTGTGGCGTATAAGCCACTGTGCACAGAGCAAATAAACATTTACTCAGTATTTACCTTATACTAACCAAACCTCCCAGCTCCATTATCTGCAGTTTGTAATCATTAACTTTTTCACAGATACTATAATTTACTAGGGTCACCAGAGTTCAAGGTGACAGGGACATGGACAGTGACACTGCTCATTTCAGGCTGTGCGTCCCAATAAATAACTGAAGAATATGGAACTGTCCCAGTTTTAATAGGCTGCCCATCTAATAAAAAATCGCTCTGCCAACATAAGCATCCTCACAATATATTTAGAACTGCGCATTTGAAACTCCCAAGCGGCAAAAAACCCATATAATAGTAAAGAGGTCAAAACTCAGACAGGCAATGTGTGGAATCGTGACTGACTTTCATTAGTTGTCAGTTATAATCATCAACATTAAAAGAAATAAACATTTGAAATACATCAGTCTGTGTGTAATGAATGAATCTAATATACAAGTTTCACTTTTTGAATGGAATTACTGAAATAAATCAACTTTGTCATGATATTCTAATTTTATGACCAGCACCTGTACCTGAATATTACACTATGTATACATTTTCCAACTTGTCTAAGTATAGTCAGACATTATGTTTCTGCAAAGAATGGTGAGAATTATGGATGTTATTTAGTTTAAGCCATGGAAATCATGCTGCCTCTTTTGAGGCAAAATAAAAAAACTTTTGCTATGGTCGTTTTTATCTCATTATGGAATTAATTCAGAACAAAATACATGATTTGTGCATGCTTAGAAAGTGTGGTGATGTGACTAATCAGATGTGAGTTGTAATTATTTTAGGTTGTAGCTTTATGCATTTCAAAGAGGGAATCAGGAAGTGATAGGGACTAGGAAAATAAATATGCATTCACTGTAGGGCTGCAACTAATGACTACAGTGGACCCTTGACTTACGAACTCAATTCGTTTGCGAGGGCTGGTTGTAACTCAAGTTGGTTGTAAGTCAAGACTATTTTTCTCTTAAGAAATAATGGAAATACCCATAATGCGTTCCGAACCTCCCACAGCAACACTTACTTAACCTTTTCATAATAAAAAAGGGTTGTATAATGTGCATAATTTACCAAAAAAACAATAATTGTTCTAATGTACTAACCAAAAAGTTATAAAAAGTGCCTAGCCTACCAGAAACAACAATTTCATACTGTACTCACCATTTAATTTGACATCTTTGGGCTGCAGGAAAGGAGAAGGAGGAGGAGAATGAAATGGAAGGTGGTTATTGTTCGGAAGGAGCCTACTTATACAAATCTTTTCTTTGTAAAATTGTCGAGATGGTGGATTTCGACATGCTGTACATATTAACGAGATCGGTCACATGAACACCACTCTTATATTTCTGCACAATTTCCTTCTTCGTTTCGATTGTGATCGCTTTCTTTACCTTCGTTACCTTCTCTTCCTTCCTTAGCAATTATTGAAATAAATTATATAAATCACTGCACTGACCGAAATTACGTCCACAAACACATGTATCTGGGCTCCGACTGACACTTACGAATGCGCTCGGCTGTTTGTTTACAATCGCGCAAGCGGATACATGTGACCGCATTCAGGTCGTAACGCAAGATGTTGGTCGTAAATCAAAACAAAAATTTTGGTCATAAATCAAGTTGTTCACATGTCAGGCCAGTCGTATATCAAGGGTCGACTGTATTTTGGTAGTCGACTAATCTTTCAATTTATTTTCTCGATTAGTCACGATTATTTCATGCCTGACTGTTTTGATGCCTGCAACCTGTGGTTGCACATCCTGTTCTGGGCTCCAGTGCATGTCTTTACCTCATCTGCTCACGTCTGTCCACCTGTGAATGTCACCCTGATGTGTCTGCATTAACACGATTAAAATTAACAATAATCAGATTAAAATAACAACCAGTGAAACATATGAATTTGAAAATAATCATATCTATACTAATAAAAGGCAAAGCCCTCACTCACTCATCACTAATTGTCCAACTTCCCGTGTAGGTGGAAGGCTGAAATTTGGCAGGCTCATTCCTTACAGCTTACTTACAAAAGTTAGGCAGGTTTCATTTCGAAATTGTACACATAACAGTCATAACTGGAACCTACTTTCGTATACTGTATACGGCCATAGCGGGCAGCTCGGTCGCCGTGTGAGGCGGTTGCATCTTGCATCATCACGCCTCCCACGTGATTGAGTACCTGCCCATATAAGGTAAATATTCGTGGGTGAAGGACTGTGCTTAGCATATTCATAAGTGCGGCTGCGGCTGTATGCTTATATCGATTGACACATACCGAATGTCAGTTCAACACAAATCCAGCTCGAGCCGATTATAACAGCAGCAATCCAAGCTGTGAAAACACAGTAAAAAGGAGGCGTATCAGACTTCGTGGTAGATTTTCTGATGCAGCTAGATGGAAGCAACTTTGTGCAGCTGCCACCAAATACTCGCAAAAAAATCCACAAGTTAATAAACACGCTGTGGCTAAATACTCAGAAGCAAATCCACAAGTTCATAGGGACGCTGTGGCTAAATACTTGCAAGCAAATCCACATGTTCATAGGGACGCTGTGGCTAAATACTCGCAAGCACATCCACAACTTCATAGGGACGCTGTCGCTAAATATTCGCAAGCACATTCACAACTTCATAGGGACGCTGTCGCTAAATACTCGCAAGCACATCCACAAGTTAATAGGGACGCTGTGGCTAAATACTCGCAAGCACATCCACAAGTTAATAGGGACGCTGTCGCTAAATACTCGCAAGCACATCCACAAGTTAATAGGGACGCTGTCGCTAAATACTCGCAAGCGAATCCACAAGTTCATAGGGACGCTGTCGCTAAATACACGGAGGCAAATCCACAAGTTAATAGAGCTTCTGTTTCTAGATATGATCCCAATAATGAAAAGCGGCTCATACGAAAACAACAGGTTTGGCTCAAAAAATCCAATTGTGGATTTGCGTACGACCCAAACATACATTATGAGTCTGACAAAACAGTACACTTTGGATCCATGGATGTTCACTGTGACTATTGTCAAGCTCAGAAGTGGAAATGCGAGTCTCCTGGTTTGTGCTGTAACGGTGGTAAAGTCTGTCTCACTCTTTTATGTAAGCTTCCTGACCTTCTTGAGGGCCTGTTAAATGGCGAACATCCTCAAAGTGAGCATTTCTTGAACAATATTCGAAAGTACAACAGCGCATTTCAAATGACATCATTTGGTGCTAAACAAATCGTTGAGGGAAATTTTATGCCTTCATTTAAAGTTCAGGGACAAGTGTATCACTTGATTGGCAGTCTTTTACCTATGCCGAGTGAGGAACACAAATTTTTGCAAATTTATTTCGTCGGGGACGATGAAAAGGAAACACAAATCCGCTGCGCTAATTTTACTGGACTAAACATACCCCTGGTCAAGCAATTACAAAAAATTCTCCATTACTGTAACACTTACATCCAGGACTTCCACTCCACAATGGACAGTATTTCAGATGATGACAAAGACTTCAAAGTTGTCATTCACACAGACAAAAAACCATTACATGCACACAAAGGCAGATTTAATAAACCAACAGTTCATCAAGTTGGTGTTGTCATCGTTGGGCAAACGTTCAACAATAGAGATATTGTCTTGAAAACCAGAGACAATAAACTACAACGCATTAAGGAAACCCACAGATCCTATGATGCACTTCAATATCCTCTCATGTTCTGCTATGGTGAGGACGGCTATTCTGTGTCTATACCTCAAGTTCATGCTACCAGTAAGTTACCTATGAACAAAACCGTCTCTGCAGCAAACTTCTGTTCATACCGGCTTATGATCAGACAACATCATGATAATACTAGCCTTTTCTTCCGAACTTTATTAAATCAGTTTTTACTTGATATGTACTCAAAAATTGAATCCGAAAGACTAAATTATATCAGTCTAAATCAGAAAAAACTACGAGCTGAAAATTACGTTCATTTAAAAGATGCTATTGACAAAAACGACACTGATTTAATAGAACTTGGTCAAGCTGTGATATTACCATCTTCCTTCACTGGAGGACCTCGCTATATGCACGAGCGTACACAAGACGCAATGACATACGTACGTCATTATGGCCGCCCTGACTTATTCATCACATTTACTTGCAATCCTAAATGGCCTGACATCACTGAAATTCTCCTTTCACGTCAAACACCTCACGATCGCCACGACCTTCTCAGTCGTGTAGTTCATCTTAAGATTCGCAAAATGATAGACTTGCTCACGAAGAGTAACATTTTCGGCTGTACAAATTGCTACATGTACACCATAGAGTGGCAAAAGTGAGGTATTCCCCATGCACACATTCTATTGTGGCTAAAAGATAGGATTAAACCAGCTCTCATCGATGAAGTCATCCGTGCGGAAATTCCTGATCCACAGACTGACCCTGCCCTACACAAAATAGTAAAATCCACCATGATTCACGGCCCATGTGGACCTCATAATATCAACTCACCCTGCATGATCAACAGAATATGCACTAAGAAGTACCCACGTCCGTTCATCTCAGAAACTCAGACCGGAGAAGATGGTTACCCTCAGTACCACCTGCTGATGGAGGTCAAACAATTAACATCAAAGGTGTAGATATCGACAACAGATGGGTGGTCCCTTATAGTCCTGTGCTGTCCCGCTTCTTCAATGCTCACATGAATGTCGAATTTATTCAGCCAGTATTTCGCCGCTGCGAAGCACGGGTATTTTGCTAGTGTTTTATATTAGTGTGACCATCGCAATAAAAAAGAAATACATTAAACAATACAAACTAAAGTGCACATAATCTTTAAACAAAAAAAGTGCATTTAACTTAACCAAAAATGGCCACTGGTGTGTCTTAAAGTCCAAAAGTTTAAATAAAGCTTCAATTCAAAGAAAAAAAAACAATAATGTACAGTTTATAAAAGATTCAGTTCGTATATACCTGATTGCAGTGGAGGAATGTGAACATTTCAACATGCTCTGGTGTGAGGCTGGCTCTCTTCTTTGAGACAGTGTTCCCAGCTGCTGGGAAGAGATGCTCAGAGGGAGTAGAAGTAGAAGGAATGCACAAGAATGATTTTGCGGACAGAGAAAGATATTTTAATCATAACACTCTGAAGGAAAAGTGTTGTAGTTTATCACATCATGTACTATATTATTCCAAAATAAAAAAATAACAGACTAAAATATGTAACAAGCTAATTACTGATATACTCCAAAGCACAAGTTGCCTAACATTAGTTAGAGATGGTTTACTATTCATATGAACTCAAATATTATACGAAAAATGAAGAAAAAAAACCTAGGATGGCTCAGCTACTCCTATTCACTCGTTTACTAAAGCTCCAAACACGTTACCAAAC
Organism: Erpetoichthys calabaricus; assembly: GCF_900747795.2. Lineage (NCBI taxonomy): Eukaryota > Metazoa > Chordata > Cladistia > Polypteriformes > Polypteridae > Erpetoichthys > Erpetoichthys calabaricus. The sequence continues at coordinate 26,722,589 of NC_041401.2, forward strand.
GTAACTGAAATTATATTCACTTAACCTTTAAACTGCCGTTTACCACCACAATTTGCCAGAACGCCGGAGCCGAGTATATTTGGAAAAGTACATTCGTTGAACGCCGCAACCGGCTAGAGTTGGGTTTAAAGTGCAATTTGGGCGCATGCTGAAGCAGAGTATATGCGGCAGTGGCGGGCCGTCAGGGCCTGCAAGGCTTTCTCTACTGGCCTAAAAAATATCTGAATCACAAACTGATGTTAATTATGTTTTGTCCATGAATACTTATTAAATAAATCCAAATAGTCTGTCCGCTTCCTTTCATTGCTTTTCCGATGGTTGTGCTGCTTCCAGACATGTATTTTCGTATTAAAGCATTTAACCAATCACATTTCAGCCATCATTTGTTGCCAGGCAGGGTCAAAGTCAAAGAAGTATGCCCAGAGGCCTTCACAATCCGTTCTGCAGGCCCTCTAACACAAAATAAATGTTGATTTAAACTTTTGCTTCAACCAGTCAGATTTTGAGTTGGTTTCACTAATGCCCTCTAGGAGGTGTACGGCAACGTAACCGTATTCAGACCCGTTGATTGGATAGGATGGTGCGGTAATAGAAAAATCTGAATGAGAGCATCATGGGGCAGCTGTACACATTGGTATGTTTGGCGGTGACCATTCCTGTGTCCACTGCTTCTGTCGAGCGGACATTTTCAGCCCTAAAGTGAATTAAAACTTATGCCAGAAATACGACAGGGCAGATTCGACTTTCAGCATTAGCTTCGATGGCGATAGAAAGGGACTTCGTGATGGAACTGAACCGCATGGATAATCTGTATGATAGAGTAATTGAACTGTTTTTGAGGAAAGAGAGGAGGATGGATTTTGTTTACAAATAATCTGAATTTTTGGTGAGTAAAATGTTGCGATTTTCCTAAATAATATTGCAAGTTTATGAGTTATTGATGTTTTTTATGTGTGTTGCGGACTGTAGCTGCAGTAGAAAGGAACTTGTTCACCCCTGGTTTGTCTATTCAATAAAGGCATTTATTGTGGCTACAAGAGTTATCTATCTGCGATGCAACGGCTCTTTATACTGTATTTCTGCATATTAAGATGGTTTTTATAACCATAAATTAGTTTTTGAGGGGCGGGTTGATTCAGACGGAGCTCTACTGAAGGCCTAGGTGTGAAATGCACGGTCCGCTACTGATATGCGGCGACATACATTCGGGCGACGCACATTTATTGAACTCCGCAACCGGCTAAAGTTGTTTCTCAGTGCAATTTGCCAACACGCCAGAGCCAAGTATATTTGGCGATGTATATTCATTGAATGCTGCAACCAGCTACAGTCGTGCACGCGGGGGGGGCGAGTATATTTGACGACGTACATTCATTGAACCACCGCAACCGCTATATTTGCTTCACAGAGCAATTTGCCAGCACGCCGTAGCTGATCAGTCAGTGCCGTATATTCGTTGAGCAGCCAGCTCATGACCACTGCTGGCGGCTCTGCAAGTGGATAGTATTGCACTAGACGAGCCTCCAATCACCAGCGTTGACCTCTGTGTGTTTGCGTGCAGCCAGTTCAAGCGCAGTTGGCTCAGTGATTTACTGAATTTCATCAATGGCTTCAGTTGCACCTTGAACATATAATAGACTATTGCAGTAGTTTTTTTTTTTTTTTTTTTTTTTTTTTTATATATAGTTTTTACAGTTCATTTGCAGTGTGTAAAATGATCAGTGTTGCAGTAATTGTGATGCCCTTTGCATGAAAAAAAATACGTGTTCCTTTAAAATTTCACATCATCCTTGTGAATTGTGACATTTACTTAAAAAGTTTAGCTAAAAAGTATTTGGCATTCAGGGGTGCATTAACCCCCAAGTATGTGGTGGTTTAAGGGTTAACTTTCATTGTCAAAACCTTGATATGCACATTATAGTGCAAACATCCATGTTAACATGTGACACTAACTTTACTTGCTAAAACTTACCTCTCAAGATACGGCGGCATCACAGCTCCAGGATGCTTGCGTTTCAGAAGCTCATGCATCGTGGTGGTGCTGCCGTGAAAAGAAAGCTCCGCTTTGCATAATCTGCAATCAACTTTTTTTCCTTTTTCGGTGAAGTGCTCCTACACTTTAGAAAGTTTCTGTCTCAATGTTTTCCATCTCCTTCCCCCTCCTCTATCCGACTCGCCATCGCAACCACGTTTATTTTCCTCTACATTCTTCTTCTCCTCAGACGTTCTTAACAAATGATACTGCCCCCAGACGTTCATGTAGTGCATTGCAGTTACAAAAACCAATGTGATTGTGACTGGAGCCTCTATTGAAGGTTCTGTTTGACGCGTCGACAATAAAAAATACGCATTGACAATTTTTGAGTCGATGTCGTTGATTACGTCAACTATTCGTTGCAGCCCTAACTCACCGTCTGACTGGAATTGACATGGCTTCAGTTGTCTGCCCAACAATCCCTCAGTTTGATAACAGGCTTATCAAGACTATAGGTGTTGGGAGTAATTGCCTTAACCGGAGCACTTAGCACAAGGCAGAAGCTAATGTTGGACATGGCACCACTCTCTCACATTTTCACACTGAACTCATATGGAGTCATCAGGTAATCTGTCTTTGGGATATGATAGAAAAATCCTAAAGAAACTCCACTAAAGTTGTAGCAAATAAAAATTGCAGAAAGTTCATATCAAGTTGCAATCTCTGCACCTTTGGATATTCATGCTCCACACGGTCATTCCAAAATAAAATTTATTTGGTTAGTTTTTCAAATCCTCCACATTGGCCAGACATTCTTAGGTCTCAGTGAATATTTGAAGCACAAGAAACATCTAATAATACATGTAATGTGCAAATGGAAACACTGCAGCACATAATTTCAACATCACACAGTTAGTGGGTCTAGTAAAGAGCATACTTCATTGTGGAAAGCAAATCTGTAGACCTTACATTTGCTAACAGAAAATGAGATGGGGATTTAGAAAATTAAAGCATTAGTAGTTTGTGACACTTGAATTTGACTTGTCCATTAAATTTCACTTGTTATTAACCAGCTCTATATTTGCTGCAAACATAAACCTCGCAACAACAAATCTCACAAACATTTCAAAGTGAATTGGTGACAGGCCTGTTCATAAAAGTGTATTGTCACAAAAGCAGCCTTAAAACTGCCCTAGGTATTCACTAATTCATATGTAATTTGTTATAATGATGCTTGAAGTTTTATCTTCAGTATTGATTTTAAGCAGAACTTATTTTTCTGAGAAGACGTGTCAGTTAAAAAAAATTAGCAGGTGCACATTATAAGATAAGTCGGAGAGTCCATGCTTATCATATCATTGATTATAAACCCCACACTGATGAAATCTCCCCCAAGCCTGTAAATCCCCACCAACGCAATAAAATACCCTTCATTTGTTATTATCCCCTGTGTATCATCTATATAATTAATCTGTGGAAGACATGCAAGTAAGTATCTCATTGTTCTGTACACAAGACCTATAAGCTTGAGCTTTCAAATAATCACTGTCCCACTACTCTACTCACATTCAATGCATGTATTTATTTAAATATATGTAAAAACAATTAAAGTAAACAATCTGCACTGCAATACTATGAGCCACAAATGAATGAAGTAGTTAGGCTTGTAGCAGTAATATCCAAAATGTAGTGTAAAATGAGTTTGAATCCAAGCTTGTTAGTGAATTTAATTGAAAGAAAAGTAACTTGGCCTTTTTCTTATCCCTTCTAATGCTATGTGTGTTTTTTTTTTTTTTTTTGGTTCTTAGTTGTGCAATTCTTCACAACCTGTTAACTGGTGATGGAAAAGTGAAGAAATACATATTTGGCTCTATGAATGCTATAAATATTAATACAGAGCATTTGTGCATTTATTTGATTATAAGTCATTACTTGTAATGTTAGAGCTTTGGGCCAAAACTCATGGTACAAAGTGCAGTAGATTCTATTTTAATGAGGTTAAAATCTATATTTTCTTAACCCTGGTTCTTGTATTACTGTATCTGCAGGTAAGCACTGTACAAGGAAGGAACATAGTGTATGAGGGGGTGCTGGAGTGTTTAGGTGACAGAATTAAAGGCTGACAAGGTGAGCTAAAAGTCAAAGAAACATCAGATGTCTCATTACCTATAAAACATGATGACATTTGTTTTTAAAGTGTATTAATAATAATGATAATACATTTTATTTATGTACTGCCTTCAGATATGTGAATGCAAAGAAAAGCAATTTGCTCTTTTATTATTGTTCTCTTGTTATTAGCAAATGATCATAGGAAGACCTACTATCTTTAGAGACACTATAGAACGAGATGCTCATCAACTCCTTCATGTATGAATTCACCAGAGCAAACAGGCCAATGTAAATGACACTGTTAATTGGCAGCTGCTGTTACCTGCACTGCCATGTCTTAGTGTGTGTTTGGCAGTGTGTGTTGACAGTGGAGGGCAGGAATGAGCACACTCATCTCTGCTGAGTCAGTTAGGAAGGACAATTTTATCTTGCTGATGTGAAAGTGAAAATGAGCAGCAGTCTAAAGTGAGATACCAAGCTCTCAATCACTTTCTTGCTAACCATCATGTGAACAGACAGGAGGAACTGAAAAAGATATTGAAGCAGACTGAAATGTTGTATGGATGTTTGAAACATACAGATAGAAAGATAAATTATTTGTTCTTGATTTTTTTTTTGTACTACAAGAGTTACATAAAGGGTGATTTTTCACACATATTTTGATAAATTTGATTAATCTATACAATTTATTTAACAAATTTTTTAGCAGTGTAAAGTTTAAAGAAAACTATTCAATTCATAAGGCTGACAAGGACAGGCAATTAAAAAATAACGGTGCAGAATTTCAATACAAATCATTAAAAATAGCACTGTAGCTGTGCAATACAGTATATACAGGATCAAAGCACCTTACTTTGGATGTTGCACAACCTGGGCAGTTTTGGAAATTGTGTAGGTTTGACCTTTTCATAAATTAGTAAAAGATTAAAAATGTGAAATTAAAAACACATTTAAATAGTAGCTCTGTGAAGAAATTATAGATTTTTGGAGGAAAAGTAAAGTATCTAGAGAAAAACTAATGCAGATATGGGGAAGATATGAAAACCCACACAAGCCTTAACCAGGCATGGGTTAGAAACAAATTTCAAGGAGCTGTGAGGCAGCAGCTATAACTAATCTTTTATTTATATATTGTGATGGAGGTCTCAGTGCATTTGTTAGCTTCAGTCTAAATATAATGAAGCAGGAAAGAAGTCAGTTTAATTTGACCGGAGGGGTATAAGACCACCAATAGTGGACAACATGTGCCACTGAATTGGGTTGAACCATGGAGACAGTTACTTCTGTGGCACAAAATTGGATAGGAGACATTTGGAGGAACAGAAAATGGAATAGAATTATCCCAAGCCAATAGGCTTCCTAAACCCAAAGTGTCCCAAACTTTGGTCTGAATCTTTAATAGAGATGTGAAGTTTAGAAAAAATGCCCCAGCATTTAAAAAAAAAAAAAAAAAAGGTAAATTCCTGACCCCAGAAGAGCCTGTCCCAGATGTATTTTCTGGCTGGTACTTAAAATTCTTTTCCAGTCACTAGAGCAATGAGCTTGGATTCAAGAGGTTTTATATAGTTAGAGACTTGGCTGGGTGCTAAGTACATCTCACAAAATAGGCACTTTCATTAGATATATAAAATGTCTCTGTAGTGGCCCTCTCAAATTGTTCAATTATTACCTTGTACTGTAGAGCAAAAGTAGGAGAGAAGGCAAAAAGAACAAGCTGAAGAAAATTGAAGGTGGTTGACTTAGTGAAGAAAGTGCAGAAAGCACCCCAGATGAGAGATAGGAAATGTGTTTAGATTCCTCCAAATGGATGGATGCCTTTCTAATATAGCTGATGTTTCTAAAGCTGGTAAACTCCTTGCAACAGTGTGTTCTTTTTCACTTTCCACTAGTGTATATACGTGTCATAGCAGTTTGGGTTTACTGTATTTTCATGACAAGACTATTAAATACCTTGGAAAAGTGGTATCTTCTCCTACCTATATAAGCAACAGATTGCTGAACCTGACTCCATTGCAGGATGTCTGAATTTTTCTCTTAGATCATGTACCCTATTTTATAGTATTTTTGTGGTAGCAATTAAATAACCACTAGTTTTAATTAAAAAAAATAAGCAAAGTGCAAGTACCTAAAATTTAGACATTGATTGAATTTTATATCATAGTGATGTGCATCAGTCATTCTTCATATAAGACATGGGGCTATCAACTGCTGAATAACAATGATTAGTTACAATGTGATAATATTCGTTAAATATAGAGGTATTTCTTTCTTGTGTTATTGCACCAAGCTTCACAGATTTTCAAAATTACAGAACAAATAGAAAAGCCACCCTGTACTGTTTTATATTTAATAATATTTAATGATAATTGTGTGATCTTCAATGCAAATTTGTGTCTTAATGCAAAGAACCAGAAATAAAAGAAACATTTGCTCATTTTAATGGTGTTTGAAGGTTTCTGGAAAATATACTGATATAATTTACGGGTGAGAAATTATTTGGTTAGAAATAATAACTATTGCATATCTTTTATTGATAATATAAGTGGAAATTATCCATATTTTTATTATACTGTAGACTTTGGATGGACATTATAATATGGGAAATTTAAAGATTTGAATTTGGTATACCCATGCTATAAACTGACAACAGAAGGGCTACATAATGTCATCGTTTGACTTACTGCTTTTCCCTCAGTTTTGGTAGGACCACATAGAGTATGACATATATGACTTAAGTATATGTAGAAACCATCTTCGGCTCCACCTGGTTTTCCTGATACTATCCCAGGTGCTATGCTAATTAGTAATGCCCATTACAAAAATTTTGATCAGAACAGAATGGATATGCAAAACAATTATAGAACTAAAATAAAGTTCGGAGTACTTGGGAATAAATGCATAATTTTAATCTGAAAAAATGTACCCTGAAGAACAGTTGGAATGTTCTACTGTTTGAAAGCCTGCGGTAGTGGCAAATAATTTATCTATCTTTATATTTGATGGTTTAGTGATATATGGAATGAAGCAGTATTGACACAGCTGCTACAAAAATAGTTGTAGCTGTCAACTTACATGAATGTAATTAAAAGGTATTTACTTTGATAGGAGAAGAATGTGTTTCAGATGGATCTATTTTTGGATCTGTGAGTATGGTAGCACCAGTGAATATTGAAGCTATTTTTGCAGTCCAGTAATTGAACTGACACAGTCCTATAGCATACTTGGCTTTTTGAAGAAAAGTGTAAGTTTAAGGACTAAGTTTAGTAAATGTGTGTGTATTGCACACATGATTCCTATACATATTTACATGTCAGTTAATCATGACATGAACTTGTGTGTTTGCGCGTTTGTGTTTGTACATGCATAGTTACGTATAAAATAAGATTCAAGACAAATTGCAAACCTGACACAAAAAGTGAGGTACTTTACATGCCATTGTGAATAAACAGACTACTAGGGAACATTATGCCCTGCCATTGCAAAAGCATATTCTCTGATGGAATTTAAAAACACAGAGAAAGAGAGAGAGTCTCTAAGGTAGGAACCAGAAGAGATTCTCCAGATTTGTAGAGGGCAGGTGGCTCAGCATGGACAGATTGTGCTAGACTCCCTAGATGAGCAAGAGAGAGGCAATTAAACTCTTAAGTCTATGGTCCGTCCATTCATTCATCCATCCATTTTCCAAACTAACTCATTTGCAAATTGAAATATTTGTTTGTTATTATCTGTATATATAAATGTTTGTCCGGAAATTATTCAAGGGCAGCTCAGTTGATTTACGTGAAATTTGGTATGTGTATTTGTCTTGGACACGGTCAGAATATATTCTGCTTTTTTCTGCCCTGGTTCACTGGGAGTTTTTTGGGTATGGCTTCTTTGAGAAATATCACATTGTGACACATTATTTTCTTATATTTTGAGTCCCAGATCAAGAATGCATGCAAAGTGATTGTCATAAAAATTGAGAGAGAAATTAAATATGCTGCCGTTTAAGTAGGTGTATATGTATCACTTTGCTCTGGGGCAAACTCTTGGACTTTGACATTTAAATATTATTGTTAAGGGTGCACCCTGTTGGATGTAGCCATTCACGTTCTTGGAAGTAAAGTCAGTATGTTTTGCTACTTCTGTTTCCTTTTTTTTATTTGTTTTCAAATAATCTTCCTTCTAAAAAACTAATTTAAATCCAAGGTCTACCAATGCTAAAAGAAAGCATCTGATGTAGGATTCTGAAAGCCAACAACAGCAAAACAACTGTTTCAAAATGTAGATTGAAAGTTATAGATCTTTACATTCATATGGAGAAAGAACAGGTCAAATTGTTTTCATCACAAAGAATACCTCTGATTCCCAATAATTTTCTATTTTCTGTAAAACATCTGTAATTTCCTATTTGTGTCTGCTTTGTTATGCCCATAAACAAATAAGGTAAGACACTGAGATTTGCAGGCATTGATTTAAGAACAGCTTACTTCTCTTGTGGGCAGCTGACATCAAAATGGTCTTCACTCATATACACTCCAGGAAATACAACAAAAATGTTATTCATAAAAAATGAATTGGTAGACATCTGATGTTTTCTTTCACCCCAAATAACTTTTATATACTATAAACAGTTGTGCTTGAAAGTTTGTGAACCCTTTAGAATGTTCTGTATTTCTGCATAAATATGACCTAAAACATCATCAGATTTTCACTGAAGTCCTAAAAGTAGATAAAGAGAAACCAGTTAAACAAATGAGACAAAAATATTATACTTGGTCATTGATTTATTGAGGAAAATGATCGAATACAGTAATCCCTCCTCCATCGCGGGGGTTGCGTTCCAGAACCCTCCGCGAAAGGTGAAAATCTGCGAAGTAGAAACCATATGTTCATATGGTTCTTTTTATATATTTTAAGCCCTTATAAACTCTCCCACACTATTATAAACATTTCCCGCACAATTTATACAGCATAAACCCTTTGTATTCTTACATAATTTCAACGAATCTTACCTAATATCTATGTAAACACAGTTTATATACAGTAAAACCTAAATATTATTTTAAAGATATCGAGCGTCTCCGATATCACATATGTTACAGCCATTACGACAGACAGGCCACCAGCAAAAAATACGTACAATGCAAGAAAAATTGTATACAGTAAAATTTGTGTACAGTGACACTAAACTATATACATGTAATAAGTACTGTACGTAGATAATTAATTATGGTTACTCACCAACAATGACACGACGACTTGTCCGATAACGATGAGTTTAATTTTACTGCACAACAAAGGATAACGTTACAGCTCTTCTAAAGGAGCCTCTTCAGGCGACTGTGTATTACCGCCGTTGTTCTTCTTCCAGCACTCTTCAATCCGAATCCCTAAAGCAGATTCCATCCAGACTACTGCCTTATCACGTCCACTTGCAACTCGTTTTGCGCCCTGGTTAAAGGACACTGCGGCCGTAGATCTTATATGCTTTTCCTCCTTTTTAAATAAAAAGAATCGTTGACTCATTGATGCCGTAATGGTGTCCTGCAGCGGTGTAGCTGTTCCCTTCCTTCAACATATCCAAAATTTTACCTTTTCTGCAATCATTTGCATCTTCTGTTGGCGCTTGGACACGGCCCCTAAAGCAGTAGCAGGAGCACGTTAATGCTGAATGAGTGAGATGAGACTTCCTGGTTAATGCAGCACTCCGTCACTGAGCCAATCAGCACACAGGAACTTAACTGTGTGCTCTGATTTGGTAGCTTCTCAGTCATCCGCCAATAGCGTCCCTTGTATGAAATCAACTGGGCAAACCAACTGAGGAAGCATGTACCAGAAGTAAAAAGACCTATTGTCCGCAGAAACCCGCGAAGCAGCGAAAAGTCCGCGTTATATATTTAGATATGCTTACATATAAAATCCGCGATAGAGTGAAGCCGCGAAAGTCGAAGCGCGATATAGCGAGGGATTACTGTATTACATATTTGTGAGTGGCAAAAGTATGTGAACCTCTAGGATTAGCAGTTAGTCTTAAGGTATTTTCAATCAATGGGATGACAATCAGGTGTGAGTGGGCACCCTGTGTTATTTAAAGAACAGGGATCTATGAAAGTCTGCTCTTCACAACACGTTTGTGGAAGTGTATCATGGCACGAACAAAGGAGATTTCTGAGGACCTCAGAAAAAGAGTTGTTGATGCTCATCATGCTGGAAAAGGTTACAAAACCATCTCTAAAGAGTTTGGACTCCACCAATCCACAGTCAGACAGATTGTGTACAAATGGAGGAAATTCAAGACCATTGTTACCCTCCCTAGGAGTGGTCGACCTACAAAGATCACTCCAGGAGCAAGGCGTGTAATAGTCCCGGAGGTCATAAAGGACCCCAGGGTAACTTCTAAGCAACTGAAGACCTCTCTCACATTGGCTAATGTTCATGAGTCCACCACCAGGAGAACACTGAACAATGGTGTGCATGGCAGGGTTGCAAGGAGAAAGTCACTGCTCTCCAAAAAAAACATTGCTGCTCGTCTGCAGTTTGCTAAAGATCACGTGGACAAATCAGAAGGCTGTTGGAAGAATGTTTTGTGGACGGATGAGACCCAAGTAGAACTTTTTGGTTTAAATGAAAAGCGTTATGTTTGGAGAACGGAAAACACTGCATTCCAGCATAAGAACCTTATCCCATCTGTGAAACATGGTGGTGGTAGTATCATGGTTTGGGCCTGTTTTGCTGCATCTGGGCTGGGACGGCTTGCCTTCATTGATGGAACAATGAATTCTGAATTATATCAGAGAATTCTAAAGGAAAATGTCAGGACATCTGTCCATGAACTGAATCTCAAGAGAAGGTGGGTCATGCAGTAAGACAACCACCCTAAGCACACAAGTCGTTCTACCAAAGAATGGTTAAAGAAGAATAAAGTTAATGTTTTGGAATGGCCAAGTCAAAGTCCTGACCTTAATCCAATCGAAATGTTGTGGAAGGACCTGAAGTGAGCAGTTAATGTGAGGAAACCCACCAACATCCCAGAGTTGAAGCTGCTCTGTACGGAGGAATGGGCTAAAATTCCTCCAAGCTGATGTGCAGGACTGATCGACAGTTACTGGAAACGTTTAGTTGCAGTTCTTGCTGCAAAGGGGGGGGTCACACCAGATACTGAAAGCAACGGTTCACATACTTTTGCCACTCACAAGTATGTAATATTCGATCATTTTCCTCAATAAATAAATGGCCAAGTATAATATTTTTGTCTCATTTGTTTAACTGGTTTCTCTTTATCTACTTTTAGGACTTGAGTGAAAATCTGATGATGTTTTAGGTCATATTTATGCAGAAATATAGAAAATTCTAAAGGGTTCACAAACTTTCAAGCACAACTGTATAACACTTTTTTATTTGTTTAATTTTAATATTTCTGTAGTTAAAATGTTCATATGCATTATAATGTGTAATATATTTTTGTTTATACTGGAAATTAAATCAAATGCTGTTTATTTCTTAAGTTTTAATCTTCTCATCATAGATAACTCAGCTGCTTATAAATAAAATGATTGTTTTATTTTAGTTTTGATGTTTTTCATACTTTCTACCATTTTTTTGATTATCTTATGGATGGCACCATGTTGTTTAAGGTAGCTATGTTTGTTTTTGGGAATGTGTCACAGGGGGCATACAACCGATGAGGTCATGGCAGCCATGCTAAATAGTACAAGATGGCAGTGAACTGGACATGATGTCTAAGCTTTAGAAAAAAACACTATTTTGGTAACAGCTTGAGTAATATTCATCCATCCATCCATTATCCAACCCACTATATCCTAATTACAGGGTCACGGGGGGTCTGCTGGAGCCAATCCCAGCCAACATAGGGCGCAAGGCAGGAAATAAACCCCAGGCAGGGCGCCAGCCCACCACAGGAGTAATATTCAAATTAGGAAAAGGAATCTTTAGCCACTATCAATCACCACTTTCATGTTACTAGAATTGCACAATTCCAGTTTTTCTTGATCCCTCTTAACCCTTTAACCGCCAACTCCCTAAATATTCCCCACGCCAGGCGAAATCTGAACAATTTTCGTTTTTTTACTTTTTTACATTTTTTTTACATTTTTTACATTTATTCAAGCAGTATTGACCACTAAATGTTGTGCAAGTTGCCAGTGTATACACGAAATCTATAAATGTAACCTGAATTCTCAGCTAAGCAAAACATCTTGATACCAAACTGTGCCCTTTTCAATGGTAGATACTGTCGAAACTGTAAGCGGCCCTTCCACGACAATAAACTTTCATCAACTGCAACTGACGGTCCTGGCATGTAGGGCAACTGAAATGCTTCAAATAAATGATCAATCAAAGGACGTAGCTTGAACAAGTGGTCGCGGTTTGGATCTTTCTTATCTGGCTCGTTTCTGTTGTCATTCAAATGAAAGAATTTCAGCAGCAAAGAGAATCGGTTACGTGTCATGACAGCTGCAAAAATAGGTGTTGCATACATAGGATCTGTAGACCAGTACATCTCAATATCTGGTTTTCTGATTATTCCCATCAACATCAAAATCCCAATGAATTTTTTCATTTCGTTTTCATCAGTGTCAAACCAAGCACGAACACGGGAATGTGGAGGTAAATTGGGATTTTTCTCAATAAACTGTGCTGCATACAGATTTGTCTGATGAACAAAATGTCTGATCAAATCAGGTGACACAAACAGCTCATAAAACTGCTCAGCAGTGTAATTGTTTACATCAACAATAAAGCCACACGTTCCCTCAAACGAATGCAGAAAAGGTAGTTCACCACGGGCAGCAGCCCAGCTGAGATGCTGGGGATACACCCACTCAGCGCCGTCATCCGATGCGTCTTCATTCACAGTATCATGCAGCGCACGTTGCTGCTCATCACTGTCGCTAAAATCTTCTTCAGAACTGCTACAATCATGATCAGAACTGTCCAAAATCGCCTGCAAAGCCTCACTTGAAGTCAGTTTACGTTTCGCCATATTCACAGCTGTTACATGCGAATCACGTCACATGACCGGCCAAAACAACCACAGACTTGTCGAAATACAACGTAGTAATAATACCCACGCCAAACCGTCAGTTATACTACTTGCCAGGCATTCATATAACCACAGGCAAATGTGCCGGATAATTCCAGCAGTATGGCGTTAGCAATAAAACAACGGTGCCGGATATATCTGGCAGAGGGCGGTTAAGGGGTTAAGGAAACAGTCTTGTATTTTATTATTGTCATTTGTTGTATATGCTTGGCTTTAGAGCCTAATTAATGTCCAAGCTCTAGTCACAGATAGTCCTGGTAGAGAGTGATTTGCTAAATCCTGTTCCGGTGTTACTTAGTAGTAGTACTTATTAACAAAATCCTCTGGTCATTGCATTTTTGTACACTGATATACCAACTATGTTTGTATTTTCTCTTAAACAGGAAATATATATGGTATATTGTATATGTGTGTGTGTGTGTGCACAGTATATAAATCTACAGTATATGTATATATGTATTGATTGTGACATGTGGGATAGAAAATGCAGCACTTTCTCTTTCTAGACAGGGTTAAGTTTAAAAGAAAACAGTTTCTTACACACACAGTAATCGGAGAGATTCCGGGTTCAACTGCCTTAAATCGCAACTTTCTTATCCCATGGTAATAAATGTAACTAAATGTGTCTCTTGGTAATTCCTTAGCTTTTCCTCAGTTACTGGACTTCTGCCTTTCACTTGTCTCGAATGCATCATCCCTGACCCCTTCTAGTGGGCAGCTTTGAGAAGATTCTTTTGAAATGTATTAAGTCTGAAATGGAGTTGGGTTTTATAAAAGTCTTGCCACATTACTTGTTGAAGACAGGTAATAGTATAAATTTAAAAATATTTATCTCTTGCACTACATGCACCTTCAGTGCCTTTCCTCTGTGTCCTTGTGTGTCTGAATCTCTCTTGACCAGCTCTTCCTCTGTCAAGCTCTTGCCAGCTTCTCAGACACTGTCATCTTGCTCACCTCTTCTCTGATGTTATACCTTCCCTCTTTGAAGGAATATCTCACTGTGCCTGCTGTTCCTTTGCTCTTCTTTGTTTCTCACACTCGCACTTCCTCTTTCAATCTTGTCACCCAAGCCAAACACACCAATCACCGCAAAGCCAAACTGTTGAATCAGATGGCTCTGAGTGACTGAACACATGCACACACACAGACCTTAAAATTTTATTATATAGTTAAGGCTTGTTTTGTGTTTTATTTTTAGCTGGAAGACTCTAAATTTGTTTCTACCTCTTCAAGAATAAATCATGCCTTTTAAAAGAACCATTTATTAATTTTATTTGTGCAACACGGGACTGAAAATGTGACCATATATTGAACAGTGTACTGAGACTACTGCCAGGTTAGGATTGTCTCTTGTATACTCTGGTACTAGTTCCCAGTGATCCTAAATGAAATAAGGTTTTGAAAGGATGGAAAAGTAATTCGATGTTTCTTATACTTTCAGCTAGGTATCCTATTCCTAACAAGGGCTGTTTTGAGGAACAAAAACATTACTGTTGTAGCTGGTAGTCAGTCAGTTAGGTAGAAGAAACAGTGAGTATAGCCAAAAGTTAATGATGAATCATGGATTACATACTACAGTAAACATTTTGGTCTGGAAAAGAGAAACCACAAATTACAAGTCATCCAGATTCTGTCTTTAAAATGTCTGCAAATACCTTAGAAAAAATGTTTCAATGAGTATTATGTCTAAACACTCCTTCATTTGGTTTTTGGCCCCAACAAGTTTTCTTTCCAGTTTTCTCCAAAACTGTGAACTTTTATGAACTATTGTGAATAGCCTGTCATTTCTTGTGAATGTACAGTATCTGCAATATTGTTTTTTTTCTTCAAGGCACAGTTATATTCTGTTTTAAAACTGTTCTCACAAAATGATTTATTAAGTCCAGTGAGGTCTGAATGTTTTTGTTTGAACATTTATTCATAATTTGACCAATTATGGGCTTCAAATGATGACAGATGTTGCCACATTGAGCATCCACCTTCTATTTGTTTTCAGTTATTAACACTTTCATCATGTTCTGTGACAATAGATCATAAATTGTGGAATGTATGCTTTATATCATCAGATCATTTCAGAATTAACTGAAATGCATTCTGGATTTCTAAACATTTTAAGGGTTGCACTGTCAAATATTTTTAAGTTACTTGTAACACATTTTACCAAATGAATTTCCTTTTATGAAAAATTAAGTTTACCTTGCCTTTGACTCTAAAAGGTGAATATATAATGTATTGATGCTATTAATGAATTGTATTGCCTCAATGTATAATATTGTTCAGTGTTAATAATAAAATAATTTGTTTGGCCTAACCTATACAATGAAGACAAAACACTTTAAGCAATTCCATGAAAAGAAGACTGAAAAGCATAGGTCACAAGGTAGATACAAAAAAATATTTACTTGTTACACAGGTGCTTCTTAAAAAAAATAAACGCACAGCTCATCTAGAGTTTGCCAGAAGTTGCATGGGAGACTCTGAGGTCAGCTGGAAGAAGGTTCGATTGTCTGATGAGACCAAATTTTAGATTTTTGTCCCTCAGACTAAATGCCATGTTTGACGTAAGTCAATCGCTGCACACTATCAAAAATCCATAGTGGTGACAGCATCATATTTTGTGGATGCTTCTCTGCAACGGACCCGGGAAGGCTTGGAAAGTAAAGAGTTAAATGAATGTAACAAAATACATAGAAATTCCAGAGGAAAACTTGGTGCCTTTTGCAAGAAACCTGTGCCTTGGGATAAGGTTTATTTTCCAACAAGACAACGACCACCAACATAAAGCCAAAGTTACAAAGAAATAGTTTAGAAACAATTGTTAATTTTTAGGTCTCAGTCCAATTGAGAACTTGAATGTAGACTTGAAAAAGTTGTTTACTCAGAATTCCCATGCAACTTGACAAAGACTGAGCAATTTTGCAAAGAAGAAATAGGAAAAATTACAATGTTCAATTGTACAAAGCTGAGAGGCCTATCCACACAGACTTAAGGCTGTAATTGCTGTCTACTAAATACTGACTTAAAGAAGGTGAATACTTTGCAATCATTTATTTTCACCTTGCAGAGATGTGTTTTCATGTCCTGTTTTTATGAAGGGGGCTTGGGTTGGTTTTATGGTGGGCTTTATTTTTAGTGCTTTTATTTGTTTTAGTGCAGTGTAGGTTGTAGAGTGGCAGAGCTGTGGACCTGGGCTTCAGTTGCACAGGGTTGGCAGTGGCATGGAGCCTTCCCGTGCAGCTGGAGGCTTATGGGGGGGTGGAATGTGTTATAGCGGGTCCACAGCTCCTGTTCTAAGGCCAGCTTTAAATAAATAAGCACCGCGCTCGCGGCTTAGTGAGGGGGCTGAAGCGGTTCTCAGGGCGATTTGCGATGTGGGTACCTTAGTTCACAGGTGAGAAACGGTTTGCATCCGTGATTGTTCCTGGGGCTGCTAATTTGTCACAGCTGCCATGCCCTCTTAATAAAATAGAAACGCGAGTCGGCTAGGGAGAAATGAAAGGGAGAACGAGAATGAACGGAGGTTGTAGGAGAAAGCAGGACACAGGGGAGGGAGAGAAAGTCGGTGCGGGAGAGCGAGCGAGCGAATGCAGGCTCGTGTTGCAGCTACAGGAAGGGCGACTCCCCTGTTGAGAAACCCAGAAGGGGGAAGCAGGGGAGCCGCAAGGTATAAAGGCACCGGGCTTGTTGTTGTTGTTTTTTTTTTTTTTTTTTTTAAAGAATGCTGCCTGCATTATTTTAACCTCGTTGTTTTTAAGAGGACTTTTTTCTATTGGTTTTTAACCTCCACTTTTCACTCTTGTTTTTATGGATTATTTATTTATTGAAGATTTGAAGCACTGCACTTATTTATTTGAACAATGTTTTTGTTCTGTTTTAAATAAAAGCACTTGGCACTTTTATACACCATCCCTTTGCTATGTTGCTGCCTCACTGCCTAGCTCATCGGTAGCATTACCGACGGTGTCGGGTTCAAGGGCTCCCGGACAGAAGATGGGAGCATGCATGAACCCGCATCGTCACAGAGATTAGTCTTTTTCTGCTGATTAGTGTAAAAAAAACAAAGCAAATTAGATCTACTGGCAGGGTTGTATAATAATGTGAAAACTTACAAGGATTGTGAATACGTTTGTAGGCACTGTAGTTAAGCAACTTTTATTACCCTGAAAAATCAATTGCAGTATTTAAACTGTACACCTACAGTAGACAGAAACCATGTCCTTTTGTATGGGTGCATAAAAAAAACATGCTTTGCACTGGTCTTAAAGTAGCTACTGCAGCTCTTCAAGAAAAAATGGAGAAATGTCAGTTATTTAATGATTTTTCCTTGCCAACTTTTAAGTGTTCAAATATTCTTAAAGATTTTGCAAGCAGGCATTATTTTATATGGAGCTTCCTCATAGTGATGTGATATAAACTGATTGGCAGTGTAAAGTGACAAGTAGAGAACTACAGTATAGTATGGCATTCTGTAACTGTTTACATTCATTTACTATTTGTTATTCAGGGTGCTTTGCCGGAAACAGCCATACCAGTGTTTTTTAACTTATTTTACTAGTTAATAGTTT